>NW_028187263.1:0-53013 GCF_964204655.1 Triturus cristatus | reverse complement strand
TTCCATCCATTCATTCCATCCTGATCCTTCCTGACATCCAGCGATCCATATCTATCCATATCCATACATCCATCTCCCTCGATCCATCTCCATCCATCTCCATCCATCTCCATCCATCCATCCATCTCCATCCATCTCCATCCATTTCCATCCATCCATCCATCTCCATCCATCCATCTCTATCCATCCCCATCCATCTCCATCCATCCATCCATCTACATCCATCTCTATCCATATCCATCCATCCATCTCTATCCATATCCATCCATCCCATCTCCATCCATCCATCCCCATCCATCTCCATCCATATCCATCCATCTCCATCCATCCATCCATCCATCCATCCATCCATCTCCATCCATCCATCTCCATCCATCTATCCATCCATCTTCATCCATCTCCATCCATCCATCTCCATTCATCCTTCCATCCATCCATCTATCTCCATCCAGCCAACCATCCATCCATCCATCCATCTCCATCCATCCATCCATCCATCCATCCACCCATTCATCTCCATCCATCTCCATCCATCTCTATCCATCCATCCATATCCATCCATCCATCCATATATATCCATCCATATCTATCTATCCATACAGCTATCCATATCCATCCATCCATATCTATCTATCCATCCATCCCATATCTATCCCCACCATATCCATCCATCCATCCATATCTATCTATCCATCAATCCATATCTATCCATCCATATCCATCTACCTATATCCATCCACCATATCTATCCATCCATATCCATCCATGCATCCATATCCATCCATCCATCCATATCCAGCCATCCATCCATCCATACTATCTATCCATCCATCCATATCTATCCATCCATCCATCCATATCCATCCATCCATCCTTCCATATCCACCCATCCATCCATCCATATCTATCTATCCATCCATCCATATCTATCCATCCAATCCATCCATATCCATCCAAGCATCCACATCTATCCATCCATCCATCCATCCATATCCAGCCATCCATCCATATCTATCTATCCATCCATCCATATCCATCCAGCCATGCATACATATCCATCCATCCATCCATCCATATCCAGCCATCTAACCATCCATATCTATCTATCTATCCATCCATCCATATCTATCCATCCAATCCATCCATATCCATCCATGCATCCATATCCATCCATCCATCCATCCATCCATATCCAGCCATCCCTCCATCCATATCCATCCATATCTATCCATCCATCCATATCTATCTATCCATCCATCCATCCATACTCATCCATATCTATCCATCCATCCATATCTATCCATATCCATCCATTCAAATGTATCCATATCCATCCATATCTATCCATCAATCCATATCTATCCATCCATCTATATCCATCCATCCATATCCATCCATCTATATCCATCCATCCATCCATCTCATCCATCCATCCATCCATCCATCCATATCTATCCATATCCATCCATATCCATCCATCCATTCCATCCATCTATCTCCATCCATCTCCATCCATCTCCATCCATCCATCCATCTCCATCCATCTCCATCCATTTCCATCCATCCATCCATCTCCATCCATCCAAATCTATCCATCCCCATCCATCTCCATCCATCCATCCATCTCCATCCAACTCTATCCATATCCCTCCATCCATCTATCCAATCCATCCATCCATCTCCATCCATCCATCCATCCATCCATCTCCATCCATACCCATCCATCCATCTCCATCCATCCATCCATCCATCCATCCATCCATCCATCCATCCATCTATCTCCATCCATCCATCCATCCATCCATCTCCATCCATCCATCTCCATCCATCTATCCATTCATCTCCATCCATCTCCATTCATCTGACTCCATCCCATCCATCTCCATTCATCCTTCCATCCATCCATCCATCTCCATCCAGCCATCCATCCATCTATCTCCATCCAGCCAACCATCCATCAATCCATCCATCCATCCCATCTCCATCCATCCATCCATCTCCACCATCCATCCATCCATCCCATATCCATCCATCCATCCATATACATCCATCCATATCTATCTATCCATCCATCTATCCATATCCATCGATCCATCCATATCTATCTATCCATCCATCCATATCTATCCATCCATATCCATCCATCCATCCATATCTATCTATCCATCAATCCATATCTATCCATCCATATCCATCTATTCATATCAATCCATCCATATCTATCCATCCATATCCATCCATGCATTCATATCCATCCCATACATACATATCCAGCCATCCATCCATCCATCCATATCCATCCATCCATCCATATCCATCCATCCATCCATATCTATCCATCTATCCATATCTATCCATCCATCCATCCATATCTATCAATATCCATCCATCCATCCATACCTATCCATCCATCTATCCATCCATATCCATCCATATCTATCCATCCATCCATATCTATCCATATCCATCCATCCATATCTATCCATATCCATCCATATCTATCCATCCATCCATATCTATCCATCCATCCATATCCATCCATATCTATCCATCCATCCATATCATCCATCCATATCCATCCATCCATATCCATCCATAAATATACATACATCCCTATTCATACATCCCCATCCATCCATCAATCCATATCCATCCATCCATATCTATTTATCCATATCTAAATATCCATATCTATCCATCCATATCTATCCATCCATCCATATCCATCCATCCATCCATCTATCCATATCTATCCATCCATCCATATCTATCCATCCATCCATCTATCCATCCATATCTATGCATCCATCTATCCATCCATCCATATCTATGCATCCATCTATCCATCCATCCATATCTATCCATCCATCCATCACTCCATATCCCTATCCATCCATCCATATCCATCCATCCATCCATCCATATCTATCCATCCATCCATATCTCTCCATGCATTCATATCTATCCATCTATCCATATCTATCCATCCATCCATATCTATCCATCTATCCATATCTATCCATCCATCCATATGTATCTATCCATCCATCCATATCTATCCATCCATCCATCCAACCATATCTATCCATCCATCCATATCATCCATATCCATCCATCCATCGATATCCATCCATCCATATCTGTCCATCCATCCATCCATATCTATCCATCCAGCCATATCTATCTATCCATCCACCCATGTCTATCCATCCATCCATATCTATCCATCCATCCATATCTATCCATCCATATCTATCTATCATCCATCCATATCTATATATCTATCATCCATCCATACCTATCTATCTATCAATCCATCCATATCTATCTATCCATCCATCCATATCTATCTATCCATACATCCATATATCCATCCATCCATCCATCCATCCATATCTATCCATCCATATCTATCCATCCATCCATCCATCCATATCTATCCATCCATATCTATCCATCCATCCATCCATCCATATCCATCTATTCATCCATCCATATCCATCCATCCATCCATATCCATTCAACCATCCATCCATCCATCCATATCTATCCATCCATCCATCCATATCTATCCATCCATCCATATCTATCCATAAATCCATCCATGCAAATCTATCTATCCATCCATATCTATCTATCTATCTATCTATCTATCCATCCATCCATCCATATATATCTATCCATCCATCCATATCTATCCATATATCCATCTATCCATCCATATCTATCCATCCATATCTATCCATCCATCCATCCATCCATCCATCCATCCATCCATATCTATCCATCTATCCATCCATATCTATCTATCATCCATCCATATCCATCCATCCATCCATCCATATCTATCCATCCATCCATCCATATCTATCTATCATCCATCCATACCTATCTATCCATCAATCCATCCATATCTATCTATCCATCCATCCATATCTATCTATCCATACATCCATATATCCATCCATCTATCCATATATATCAATCCATATCTATCCATCCATCCATCCATCCATATCTATCCATCCATATCTATCCATCCATCCATCCATATCCATCTATTCATCCATCCATATCCATCCATCCATCCATATCCATTCAACCCTCCATCCATCCATCCATATCTATCCATCCATCCATATCTATCCATCCATCCATCCATCCATATCTATCCATCCATCCATATCTATCCATCAATCCATCCATCCATATCTATCTATCCATCCATATCTATCTATCCATCTATCCATCCATCCATATCTATCTATCCATCTATCCATATCTATCCATATATCCATCTATACATCCATATCGATCCATCCATATCTATCCATCCATCCATCTATCCATCCATATCTATCCATCCATATATATCCATCCATCCATATCTATCCATCCATCTATCCATCCATGTCTATCCATCCATCCATATCTATCCATCCATCCATTCATATCTATCCATCCATATATATCCATATACCCATCCATATCTATCTAGCCATCCATCCATATCTATCCATCCATCCATATCTATCCATCCATCCATCCATATCTATCCATCCATATCTATCCATCCATCCATATCTATCCATCCATATCTATCTATATATCCTTCCATATCTATCCATCCATCCATATCTACCCATCCATCCATATCTATTCATCCATCCATCTCTATCTATTCATCCATCCATATCTATCTATCCATCCATCCATATCTATCTCTCCATCCATATCTATCCATCCATCCATATCTATCCATCCATCCATATCTATCCATCCATATCCATCCCTCCATATCCATCCATCCATATCTATCCATCATCCATATCTATCCATCTATATCTATCCATCCATCCATATCTATCCATCCATCCATCCATATCTATCTATCTATCCATCCATCCATATCTATCCCTCTATCCATCATCCATATCCATCCATCCATCCATCCATCCATATCTGTCTATCCATATCTATCCATACCTATGCATCCATCCATATCCATCCCTCCATGTACATCCATTCATATCCATCCATCCATCCATCCATATCCATCCATCCATATCCATCCATATCCATCCATCCATCCATCCATCCATCCATATCCATCCATCCATATCTATCCATCCATATCTATCCATCCATCCATCCATCCATCCATATCTATCCATCCATCCATATCTATCCATCCATTCATATCTATCATCCATTCATCCATATCCATCTATCCATATCTATCCATCCATCCATATCTATCCATCCATTCATCCATCCATATCTATCCATCCATCCATATGTATCTATCCATCCATCCATTTGTATCTATCCATCCATCCATATGTATCTATCCATCCATCCATATCTATCCATCCATCCATCCATATCTATCCATCCATATCTATCTATCCATCCATATCCATCCATCCATATCTATCCATCTATATCTATCCATCTATCTATCCATATCCATCCATCCATATCTATCTATCCATCTATCCATTCATCCATCCATATCCATCCATCCATCCATCCGTATCTATCCATCCATCCATCCATATCTATCCATCCATCCATCTCCATCCATCCATCCCCATCTATCCCCATCCATCCATCCATCTGTCTATCTCCATGCATCCATCCATCCCCATCCATCCATCCATCCCCATCCATCCCCATCCATCCATCCATCCCCATCCATCCATCTCCATCCATTTCCATCCATCCATCCATCTCAATCCATCTCCATCCATCCATATCCATCCATATCCATCCATATCCATCCATATCCATCCATATCCATCTGTATCCATCTAAATCTATCGATATCCATCCATCCATCCATCCATATCCATCCATATCCATCCATATCCATCCATCCATCCATATCCATCCATATCCATCCTTCCATCCATCTCCATCCATCCATCCATATCCATCCATATCCATCCATATCCATCCATATCCATCCATATCCATCCATATCCATCCATCCATCCATCTCCATCCATCCATCCATATCCATCCATATCCATCCATCCATCTCCCTCGATCCATCTCCATCCATCTCCATCCATCTCTATCCATCCATCCATCTCCATCCATCTCCATCCATCTCCATCCATTTCCATCCATCTCCATCCATCTCTAGCCAACCCCATCCATCTCCATACATCCATCCATCCATCTCCATCCATCTCTATCCATATCCATCCATCCATCTCTATCTATATCCATCCATCTCCATCCATCCATCCATCCACCCATCTCCATCCATATCCATCCATCCATCTCCATCCATCCATCCATCCATCCATCCATCCATCCATCCATATCTATCCATCCATCCATATCTATCCATCCATTCATATCTATCCATCCATCCATCCATCCATATCTATGCATCCATCTATCCATCCATCCATATCTATCCATCCATCTATCACTCCATATCCCTATCCATCCATCCATATCCATCCATCCATATCCATCCATCCATCCATCCATATCTATCCATCCATCCATCCATATCTATCCATCCATTCATATCTATCCATCTATCCATATCTATCCATCCATCCATATCTATCCATCCATCCATATGTATCTATCCATCCATCCATATGTATCTATCCATCCATCCATATCTATCCATCCATCCATCCAACCATATCTATCTATCATCCATCCATATCCATCCATCCATCCATATCTATCCATCCATCCATCCATATCTATCTATCATCCATCCATACCTATCTATCCATCAATCCATCCATATCTATCTATCCATCCATCCATATCTATCTATCCATCCATTCATATCTATCCATCCATATATATCCATATACCCATCCATATCTATCTAGCCATCCATCCATATCTATCCATCCATCCATATCTATCCATCCATCCATCCATATCTATCCATCCATCCATATCTATCCATCCATCCATATCTATCCATCCATATCTATCTATATATCCTTCCATATCTATCCATCCATCCATATCTACCCATCCATCCATATCTATTCATCCATCCATCTCTATCTATTCATCCATCCATATCTATCTATCCATCCATCCATATCTATCTCTCCATCCATATCTATCCATCCATCCATATCTATCCATCCATCCATATCTATCCATCCATATCCATCCCTCCATATCCATCCATATCTATCCATCATCCATATCCATCCATCTATATCTATCAATCCATCCATATCTATCCATCCATCCATCCATATCTATCTATCTATCCATCCATCCATAGCTATCCCTCTATCCATCATCCATATCCATCCATCCATCCATCCATCCATCCATATCTGTCTATCCATATCTATCCATACCTATGCATCCATCCATATCCATCCCTCCATGTACATCCATTCATATCCATCCATCCATCCATCCATCCATATCCATCCATCCATATCCATCCATATCCATCCATCCATCCATCCATCCATATCCATCCATCCATATCTATCCATCCATATCTATCCATCCATCCATCCATCCATCCATCCATATCTATCCATCCATCCATATCTATCCATCCATTCATATCTATCATCCATTCATCCATATCCATCTATCCATATCTATCCATCCATCCATATCTATCCATCCATTCATCCATCCATATCTATCCATCCATCCATATGTATCTATCCATCCATCCATTTGTATCTATCCATCCATCCATATGTATCTATCCATCCATCCATATCTATCCATCCATCCATCCATATCTATCCATCCATATCTATCTATCCATCCATATCCATCCATCCATATCTATCCATCTATATCTATCCATCTATCTATCCATATCCATCCATCCATATCTATCTATCCATCTATCCATTCATCCATCCATATCCATCCATCCATCCATCCGTATCTATCCATCCATCCATCCATATCTATCCATCCATCCATCTCCATCCATCCATCCCCATCTATCCCCATCCATCCATCCATCTGTCTATCTCCATGCATCCATCCATCCCCATCCATCCATCCATCCCCATCCATCCCCATCCATCCATCCATCCATCTCAATCCATCTCCATCCATATCCATCCATATCCATCCATATCCATCCGTATCCATCTAAATCTATCGATATCCATCCATCCATCCATCCATATCCATCCATATCCATCCATATCCATCCATCCATCCATATCCATCCATATCCATCCTTCCATCCATCTCCATCCATCCATCCATATCCATCCATATCCATCCATATCCATCCATATCCATCCATATCCATCCATATCCATCCATCCATCCATCCATCTCCATCCATCCATCCATATCCATCCATATCCATCCATATCCATCCATCCATCTCCCTCGATCCATCTCCATCCATCTCCATCCATCTCTATCCATCCATCCATCTCCATCCATCTCCATCCATCTCCATCCATTTCCATCCATCTCCATCCATCTCTAGCCAACCCCATCCATCTCCATCCATCCATCCATCCATCTCCATCCATCTCTATCCATATCCCATCTCTATCTATATCCATCCATCTCCATCCATCCATCCATCCACCCATCTCCATCCATATCCATATCCATCCCATCCATCCATCCATCCATCCATCCATCCATATCTATCCATCCATCCATATCTATCCATCCATTCATATCTATCCATCCATCTATCCATCCATATCTATGCATCCATCTATCCATCCATCCATATCTATCCATCCATCCATCACTCCATATCCCTATCCATCCATCCATATCCATCCATCCATATCCATCCATCCATCCATCCATATCTATCCATCCATCCATCCATATCTATCCATCCATTCATATCTATCCATCTATCCATATCTATCCATCCATCCATATCTATCCATCCATCCATATGTATCTATCCATCCATCCATATCTATCCATCCATCCATCCAACCATATCTATCTATCATCCATCCATATCCATCCATCCATCCATATCTATCCATCCATCCATCCATATCTATCTATCATCCATCCATACCTATCTATCCATCAATCCATCCATATCTATCTATCCATCCATCCATATCTATCTATCCATACATCCATATATCCATCCATCCATATCTATCCATCCATAACTATCCATCCACCCATCCATCCATATCTATCCATCCATATCTATCCATCCATCCATCCACATCCATCTATTCATCCATCCATATCCATCCATCCATCCATATCCATTCAACCATCCATCCATCCATCCATCCATATCTATCCATCCATCCATATCTATCCATCCATCCATCCATATCTATCCATCCATCCATATCTATCCATCAATCCATCCATCCATATCTATCTATCCATCCATATCTATCTATCCATCTATCCATCCATCCATATCTATCTATCCATCCATCCATATCTATCCATATATCCATCTATCTATCCATATCTATCCATCCATATCTATCCATCCATCCATCTATCCATCCATATCTATCCATCCCATATATATCCATCCATCCATATCTATCCATCCATCTTTCCATCCATGTCTATCCATCCATCCATATCTATCCATCCATCCATTCATATCTATCCATCCATATATATCCATATACCCATCCATATCTATCTAGCCATCCATCCATATCTATCCATCCATCCATATCTATCCATCCATCCATCCATATCTATCCATCCATCCATATCTATCCATCCATCCATATCTATCCATCCATATCTATCTATATATCCTTCCATATCTATCCATCCATCCATATCTACCCATCCATCCATATCTATTCATCCATCCATCTCTATCTATTCATCCATCCATATCTATCTATCTATCCATCCATCCATATCTATCTCTCCATCCATATCTATCCATCCATCCATATCTATCCATCCATCCATATCTATCCATCCATATCCATCCATCCATATCCATCCATCCATATCTATCCATCATCCATATCTATCCATCCATATCTATCCATCCATCCATATCTATCCATCCATCCATATCTATCTATCTATCCATCCATCCATATCTATCCCTCTATCCATCATCCATATCCATCCATTGATATCTGTCTATCCATATCTATCCATACCTATGCATCCATCCATATCCATCCATCCATGTACATCCATTCATATCCATCCATCCATCCATCCATATCCATCCATCCATATCCATCCATATCCATCCATCCATCCATCCATCCATATCCATCCATCCATATCTATCCATCCATATCTATCTATCCATCCATCCATCCATATCTATCCATCCATATATATCCATCCATCCATATCTATCCATCCATCTTTCCATCCATGTCTATCCATCCATCCATATCTATCCATCTATCCATCCATATCTATCCATCCATATATATCCATCCATCCATATCTATCCATCCATCTTTCCATCCATGTCTATCCATCCATCCATATCTATCCATCCATCCATTCATATCTATCCATCCATATATATCCATATACCCATCCATATCTATCTAGCCATCCATCCATATCTATCCATCCATCCATATCTATCCATCCATCCATCCATATCTATCCATCCATCCATATCTATCCATCCATCCATATCTATCCATCCATATCTATCTATATATCCTTCCATATCTATCCATCCATCCATATCTACCCATCCATCCATATCTATTCATCCATCCATCTCTATCTATTCATCCATCCATATCTATCTATCTATCCATCCATCCATATCTATCTCTCCATCCATATCTATCCATCCATCCATATCTATCCATCCATCCATATCTATCCATCCATATCCATCCATCCATATCCATCCATCCATATCTATCCATCATCCATATCTATCCATCCATATCTATCCATCCATCCATATCTATCCATCCATCCATATCTATCTATCTATCCATCCATCCATATCTATCCCTCTATCCATCATCCATATCCATCCATTGATATCTGTCTATCCATATCTATCCATACCTATGCATCCATCCATATCCATCCATCCATGTACATCCATTCATATCCATCCATCCATCCATCCATATCCATCCATCCATATCCATCCATATCCATCCATCCATCCATCCATCCATATCCATCCATCCATATCTATCCATCCATATCTATCTATCCATCCATCCATCCATATCTATCCATCCATCCATATCTATCCATCCATTCATATCTATCATCCATCCATCCATATCCATCCATCCATATCTATCCATCCATCCATATGTATCTATCCATCCATCCATATGTATCTATTCATCCATCCATATGTATCTATCCATCCATCCATATCTATCCATCCATCCATCCATATCTATCCATCCATATCTATCTATCCATCCATATCCATCCATCCATATCTATCCATCTATATCTATCCATCTATCTATCCATATCCATCCATCCATATCTATCTATCCATCTATCCATCCACCATCCATATCTATCCATCCATCCATCCATATCTATCCATCCATCCATCCATCTCCATCCATCCATCCCCATCTATCCCCATCCATCTATCCATCCGTCCATCTCCATGCATCCATCCATCCCCATCCATCCATCCATCCCCATCCATCCCCATCCATCCATCCATCCATCTCTATCCATCTCCATCCATCTCCATCCATCCATCCATCTCAATCCATCTCCATCCATCCATATCCATCTATATCCATCCATATCCATCCATATCCATCCAAATCTATCCATATCCATCCATCCATCCATCCATGTCCATCCATATCCATCCATATCCATCCATCCATCCATATCCATCCATATCCATCCATCCATCCATCTCCATCCATCCATCCATATCCATCCAAATCCATCCATATCCATCCATCCATCTCCCTCGATCCATCTCCATCCCTCTCCATCCATCTCCATCCATCCATTCATCTCCATCCATCTCCATCCATCTCCATCCATTTCCATCCATCTCCATCCATCTCTAGCCATCCCCATCCATCTCCACTCCTCTCCTCCATTCCCTCTCCACCACCCCATCCTCCCATCCCTCCATCCATCTCTAGCCATCCCCATCCATCTCCCATCCACCTCCTCTCCCCTCCATCCACTCCATCCCCATCCATCCACCACCTCCCATCCATCCATCCATCACCCATCCATCCACCATCCATCTCCATCCTATCCATCCCTCTCTCATCCATCCATCCATCCATCATCCACCTCCACTATCCATCCCCTTCATCCTCCACCACATCTCTCCATCCATCCATCATCTCCATCCTATCCATCTCCATCCATCCATCATCCATCCCAATCCATCCCATCCATCCATCCATCTCTATCCCATCCATCCATATCTATACATCCATTCATATCTATCCATCTATCCATATCTATCCATCCATCCATATCTATCCATCCATCCATATGTATCTATCCATCCATCCATATCTATCCATCCATCCATCCAACCATATCTATCCATCCATCCATATCCATCCATCCATCCATATCCATCCATCCATATCTGTTCATCCATCCATCCATATCAATCCATCCATCCATATCTATCTATCCATCCATCCATGTCTATCCATCCATCCATATCTATCCATCCATCCATATCTATCCATCCATATCTATCTATCATCCATCCATATCTATATATCTATCTATCATCCATCCATACCTATCTATCCATCAATCCATCCATATCTATCTATCCATCCATCCATATCTATCTATCCATATATCCATATATCCATCCATCCATATCTATCCATACATCCATCCATCCATATCTATCCATCCATATCTATCCATCCATCCATCCATATCCATCTATTGATCCATCCATATCCATCCATCCATCCATATCCATTCAACCATCCATCCATCCATCCATATCTATCCATCCATCCATATCTATCCATCCATCCATCCATATCTATCCATCCATCCATATCTATCCATCAATCCATCCATACAAATCTATCTATCCATCCATATCTATCTATCCATCTATCCATCCATCCATATCTATCTATCCATCCATCCATATCTATCCATATATCCATCTATCCATCCATATCTATCCATCCATATCTATCCATCCATCCACATCTATCCATCCATCCATCCATCCATATCTATCCATCCATCCATATCTATTTATCCATCCATTCATATCTATCCATCCATATATATCCATATACCCATCCATATCTATCTAGCCATCCATCCATATCTATCCATCCATCCATCCATATCTATCTATCATCCATCCATACCTATCTATCCATCAATCCATCCATATCTATCTATCCATCCATCCATATCTATCTATCCATACATCCAGATATCCATCCATCCATCCATATCTATCCATCCATATCTATCTATCCATCCATCCATCCATCCATATCTATCCATCCATATCTATCCATCCATCCATCCATATCCATCTATTCATCCATCCATATCCATCCATCCATCCATATCCATTCAACCATCCATCCATCCATCCATCCATCTATATCTATCCATCCATCCATATCTATCCATCCATCCATCCATATCTATCCATCCATACATATCTATCCATCAATCCATCCATACATATCTATCTATCCATCCATATCTATCTATCCATCCATCCATATCTATCCATCCATCCATATCTATCCATATATCCATCTATCCATCCATATCTATCCATCCATCCATGGGGGCGTGGCTTGGCAGCCGACGGGCATGGACGCATGAGCGACGAGCTCCACATCCAGCCCAGCCAAAAATCTTGAATTGAGTGTCACCCCGGCGATCTGAAGCTCCCGGAGGGCTTCCCCTGCCTGCCCTGGACCCTTGGATCGAACGGGCGGAGCGGACCTCGGTGCAGGGGGCTGGAGCGGTGCCGGTGTCAAGGCGGAGGTGGGCGGCCGCCGGCAATATTGGGCGGCCTGTGGGAAGATGAGCAGCCGGGGCCCACAGTGACCGGGGAGCTGGCTGGAAGAGAGGCGAGCCCGGCTGCAGACACCGGAAGTGGCGGTCTTGCCCGGGAGTCCGATGGAGCAGAGCCGAGTCCGCCTCTCGTGAGAGGCCCGAAATTAGGAGCCTCTCCGTGGCCTGAGTTATTGGCAGTGGCCGCACTGTGAAGCGGCGGCACCACGGTTGACGGCGCTGGGTTTGTACCGGGAGCGGACCGGTACGATTGGCAGGCAGGCGGAGACCACGAGGTGGAAGGCGGGCACGGTGAGCGCCTCAGCTGTGGCGGTTTGGCTGGCCTCGGGTAGCGGGCCTGCAGGACTAGCTACTGGCCGGTGCCCTCCCTGGTGAGGTGGCCCAGAGGGCCCCAGAAGACAACGTTGGAGGTTGGACATCACTCCCTGCCACAGCGGCGAGGACAGTTTCTGGAGAGTGGAGGGGACCGCTCGTACCGGAGCGCACAGCGAGAGGCAGGAGCGTGCTGGTATCCTTGTTGTCCAGAGGCAAGGGGGACAGATCTTTGCGGACGGCGAAGGGGGTGCATCTACCGCTGCTCTGGTGAGTGGGCCGGGAGGCCGATTGCAGGGGGACTGCCTGAAGTGCTCCCTGACTGGGAGAATGGGTAAGCCACGACCCAAGTTGGGGGGGAACCCAGCGGATTCAGCGGGAGACTCTGCCGGTGGCCGGGTTGGTGGACCGGGAGCCGATTCTGCGGCGGGCCTACAGCAGCGACAGCTGGACCAAATCCTGCAGGCAATAGCGGACACGAAAACTGCCCTGCAGACTGATATCGCGCAGGTGTCTTCGGATTTGGGTCTGCTCCGAGCGGACCACAGGAAGCTGGTGGACAGGGTCAAGCACACGGAGGACAGGTTGGCCTTGGTAGTGCCGGCACAGAAGGCATCGGACGATCAAACGGCGGATCTCCTACGGCGGGTGGTGATTCTAGAAAAGAGAGCTGAGGATGCCGAAGGGTGCAACCGCCGCAATAACATTCGTGTAGTGGGGCTGCCCGAAAAGATTGAAGGGGGAGATATGTTAACCTTCCAAGAGACCTGGCTACAAGAGGTGGTGGCGCCCAAGGGACTCACGAAGTTTTACACTTTGGAGAGGGCGCATAGGGTCCCGGCCCGTCCCCCGGATCTGGGCCGCCCGCCCCGGCCGGTGGTGGCCCGCCTGCTGCACTATAGGGACCGCGATATCATCCTTCAGAGGGCCAGAACCTCGGGACCCTACCAAGTGGAGAATGTTCCGGTTTCTATTTACCCGGATTACCCCATGGATGTCTAACGCAGGCGCTCCTCATTCCAGGCGGTGAAGAGGGCGCTAAGGGATGAGGGGCTGCAGTACTCTTTGTTGTTCCCGGTCCGCCTCCGAGTTGTGCTGGATGGAACGACTTCCTTCTTCACTGACCCTGCGGCAGCCTGGAGTTGGCTGGAATCGGCCCGGACTCGCGCGGCAGCGCATGCTGATGAGGAGGGGCTGCAGGGAACTCTGGCGAAGGCCCGTCGCAGCAGGCGTAACAAGGTATGGGCTGCGGGGGCCCGATCGCCGGGTGCATCCCAGACGGCACTGGAAAGGCGAGCTGCACTGCGGGCAGTCTCTGTGATCTTGGGGGCCACGGCCTCCCAGCCCAGCGAAGACTCGGGCTCCCGGAAGGGTACTGAGGACTCCCACTCAGATGGTGCTGTCGAGGAGGTGGAGGTGCTGCCTGATGTTACCCCTGGGACGGCGGACGAACTGTTGGACGCCTGAAGGTTTGAGGAGTTCTCTGGCCGTGGACTGAGGGACATGGGCAGGGAGGGAAGGGAGTGCGGGGTGAGGGAGGTCGGGCTGGGCTTTGCGGGGCTTGGGGAGAGACCAGCACCCGATGGGGCCTTGTGGATGGGGACTATTGAGGGGCCCTGGAGGCGAGAGCGGGGGGCCTGCAGGGGGCGGATCGTTGGGGGAGGATTGGAGGAGTCTGGGCGTGGATGCCCTGAGGAGAACTGTCGTCCACCTGTCAGGCGTAGAGCCATCACCTCAACCTCACGGACATAGTGAGACTCTGGTGGCTACCAGAGTGTTTGGTTTCTGTTTGGGGTAGTATTTGGATGGGTGACTGTGGTTTAGAGCCTGTTCTGGGGAAGGGAGGGGGACCGGGGAGTTGGGGTGTTTTAGGGTTTCAGGGTGTTGTCAGTGTGCCCCGGAGGAGTAGGAAAGGATGGCTAGTCCGGCGCTGGGATGGGGACCCCCCCTGAATTGAGACTCTTGACTTGGAATGTGAGAGGGCTCACCTCTATGGTGAAGAGATATAAAGTCCATGCCTATTTAGTGCGGAGAGGGGTTCCGGTAGCCTTCCTTCAAGAAACACACTTAGACAGAGAGGAGGGGAAGGCATTGCAGAGGCGCTGGCGAGGTCAATTATTCTATACTACCTTCTTGAAGTTTGCCCGAGGGGCTCTGATCTGGGTGAGGGCGGGAGTCCCCTTCCAACCTTTGATGACATTAGCGGACCCTGAGGGCCGGTACATGGCAGTGCAGGGGCGGTTGGACGGGAGGGACATGACCTTGTGCAGTGTGTATGCCCCAAATGTGGACCAGGCCGCGTTCTTCTCCAGGCTGTCGGGTCAGTTGGCGGAGTATCTGACGGGGCCGGTGGTGTTGGGGGGGGGGATTTTAACTCAGTGACTGATGTTGAACTGGACAGGTCCCACCCGCCCCTTGCGCAGTCGGTGTACGTCGGGTGGCCAATAGTCGACGGGCCTGGCAGGCTACTTGGGGTCTGGTGGACACTTGGCGTACTCATCATCCACTGGACAGGGATTACTCCTTCTATTCTGCCCACATGAGCTGTATGTCCGATTGGATGGTCTGCTGTGTTCCCCGGACGTTCAAATGTTGATGCGGCATAGTGAATATTTAGCCAAAACTCTCTCGGACCATAACCCCTGCGTGGGGATGCTGCAATGGTCCAGGCAGCGGCAAGCGATCCCTACGTGGCGCCTTAACCCCTTGCTCTTGGAGGACTCGGTCTTCCGGGATGAGGTTAGCGGCTGCATAGAACAATATTTTGGGCGGAACTCGGGAACGGCGGCTAGCCGGGCGACGGAATGGGATGCGTTTAAGGCGGTAGTTCGGGGGGTTTGTATATCGTCCACGGCCGGAGTACGGAAGACTTTATTGAAGGAAGTTGAGGGGGCAGAGGCCCTGCTGCGGGCGGCTGAGCGGGCGCATCAGGCGGGAGACGGTGAGTTGGCGGCAGTTGCTGAGGCGCGCGAGGGCGTGGCGGTGCGAGTGGAGAAGCTCCGCTGTTTTGACCATAAAAGCTACCTTATGCGAGCGCACGCGGAAAGAGACAAGGTGGGATCTCTTCTGGCGTGGTTGGCGAACCCGACGGCCCGGGGGGAACCGATACTTTCCCTGGTTGAAGCGGGGGGACCCCGGTTTATTCCCAGATGGGGATCAATCAGCGGTTTGCCAGTTATTATGCTGGGCTGTATGATAGTACTATGGAGGGGGAGCCTGAAGGCCTAGCGGGCTTCTTATTGGAGGCCCGCCTGCCTCGACTGGACCCGGAGATTGGGAGAGTCCTTGGGGGTGCCATATCGCTAGGTGAGATTCGTGCGGCGATTAGGCACATGGCCCGTCGGAGGACACCGGGGGCGGACGGGTTGCCTGTCGAGTTTTTTGCGGCGTTCCCGGATTTGTTAGCGCCGCAACTGCAGGTCCTGTACAGCGAGGCCTGGCGGCTTGGGCGCTTACCCACCTCGGCCCGAGAGGCGATTGTGGTACCCTTATTAAAACCCGGAGGGGAGGCCGGCACGCGTAAGTCGTACCGTCCGCTCTCTATGCTGACGGTGGACTATAAAATCTTGAGTAAAATACTGGCGACGCGCCTTTTGACTCATATGACCGCCTTAATTCACCCGGATCAGGCGGGCTTTATCCCTCGGCGCAGCACAGCCACTTCGGTGCGACGGTTGTTGCGAGTGATGGAGATGGACCGGGATGTCTTCCCGGAGGCCTGCACGCTGTCGGTCAACATAGAAAAGGCCTTCGATAGTGTGGAATGGCCCTACTTATACCGAGTGCTGCGGGAGTTTGGTTTGGGGGAGGACTTCGTACGCTGGACCACCTTGCTTTATAGCGAGGCTACGACCCGAGTGAAGACGGGGGCTACCATATCGGCCCCCTACCGAGTGCGGAGGGGGACGAGGCAGGGATGCTCCCTCTCCCCCCTGTTGTTTGCTCTGGCAGTCGAACCGCTGGCGGCTCATGCCCGACGAGGGTGCGCCTATGTGGGAGTTTCCCTGCGGGAGGATACACACTATATCTCCCTATACGCAGATGATCTGCTGATGTTCCTGGCAGATGCGGAGAGGGCGCTGGACGGAGCTATTGCCCTTTTGGAGGAGTTTGGTCGATTATCTGGGCTTAAGGTCAACTGGGGCAAGACATGTTTGTTCCCGTTGTCGCAAGGAGGACGGGCCCCGCGGGCGTTGGGACAGATTCGATGGGAAGGCAGCTGCCTCCGTTATCTGGGGGTTAACATTTATCATACCCAGACTGATTTGCTGGAGGGGAATGTTGGTAGAGCCCTTCGCGGCTTACGGGGTAGCATGGGGTTTTGGAGTACGCTCCCACTCTCGTGTGCTGGGAGGGTGGCTCTGCTGAAAATGGTGGCGCTGCCACGCCTTCTTTATTATTTTCGCACCCTTCCTATATGGATCCCGGCGTCGTTTTTTGCGCTGCTGCGGGTCCTGACTACTGGCTTCCTTTGGGGCTCAGGGAGGTGGCGAGTGGCGCTGACTACGTTGCGGCGGCCGAGAGCGGAGGGGGGCTTGGCAGCCCCGGATTTTGAGTGGTACTACCTGGCGGCTCAGCTCCAATGGCTTACGCAGGCGGTGGCCAGGTACAGAGGCCCAGAGGGCCCCCAGGGCAGACTAATTCCGCGACATGTGCTGGCCTTTATAGTCCTCCACCAGAGGTTAGACCTAGCCCAGCTCACCCTAGAGGAACGTACCCTTCGGTTGTGTTGGAACAGATGTCAGAGGAGGGCCGCCATAGTCCACCCATATGCCCCGGAGATCCCCCTGGGGATGTGTACGGCGTTCCCGCATGGGGGAGATTGGTCTGGGCTAGCGGTTTGGGAGGAGCTGGGTGTGCAGATGGTGGGGGACTTATTTAGAGAGGGAGTGCTGTTGCCTTTTCAGGACTTGCAGGAATCTTATGGGCTCCCGCGGGGAGACTTCCTGCTTCATGCGGCCCTGGTGGCGAGCCTCCAGAGGCATTGGAATATGGGGCTCTCGGAGCCGCCGACCGCCGCGGGTTGCCAATATGTAGTGATGGCGGCGGGGACGACTAAGGCCATCACTTGCCTTTATCGCAGGCTGTCGATGGAGGGACTGCTCCCTCTGGGTGCCCTGAGGGAAAAGTGGGAAGCGGACCTTGAGAAGGAGATCCCCGAGTCCACGTGGGCCACACTGGTGCGGAGGGCCTGGAAGGGAACGAGGAATGCCCGGTTTCAGTTAGTCCAGTTTTTTACGTTACACAGGGCTTACCTGACGCCGGCCAAGATATTGCGATATTTTGGGGGGGCACACTCTCAGTGTCCACGGTGTGGGGGAGAGGGTGCGGATTTTCGGCACATGTTTTGGTCCTGTTCGCAGTTGGGCGACTACTGGGATGCGGTTGTGGATTGTTTGAACCAGGTGACAGATCGCTCCATCGCCCCGGACATGGGGGCCTGTTTGTTGCTCTGGTTTCCCCACACTCGCCGCACGAAGGTTACTAGTAAGTTTTATGATGTGGGGTTGATAATGGCCAAGAGGGAACTGACTTTGCACTGGAAGTCCCGGGGGGGCCTAGCTTGTTGCGGTGGCAGGCGCCGTTGGCACGATGGGCGGGGGCTGAGGGTACGCTGCGGGTGCAATTGGCCCTCCGAAGGGATGATGAAAAGGCACTAGCGACAGCCCGGGCATGGGAAGCGTTAGTGGTAGAACTCCAGGGGTTGATGTCTGATGCTGGGGACGGGGAGAGCACGTCTGACAGGCAGGAGGTAGCGGGGAGTGGAGAGTAGAAGGGGAGTGGTGGTGGTCTCTGGCTGCCCGCACCTTGGCTTGGCACGAGGGAAGGTTCTGTTTGCTTAGGGAGAGGTTGGGCTCCTGTATCTTATTGTTTAGGGAGGAGGGGCGCATCGAATGGGGGAGAGGGGTAGGGGACGGGGGCACACTTACATGGGGGTGGGGGAGGGGGGAGTAGGGGACTGGGTGGGGAAGGTTGATCCGTCTCCTAGAGAGTCGGTTTTGCTGCTAACTGTGCGGTACTTCCTGGAGGGGAGGAGGTGGGGAGATGTTTGATGACTTGCTGATTTGGAAAACAATAAAATGTTTCAACAAAAAATCTATCCATCCATCCATATCCATCCATCCATCCATCCATCCATATCTATCCATCCATCCATATCTATCCATCCATTCATATCTATCCATCCATCCATCCATCCATATCTATGCATCCATCTATCCATCCATCCATATCTATCCATCCATCCATCACTCCATATCCCTATCCATCCATCCATATCCATCCATCCATATCCATCCCATCCATCCATCCACCATCCATATCTATCCATCCATCCATCCATATCTATCCATCCATTCATATCTACCATCTATCCATATCTATCCATCTATCCATATCTATCCATCCATCCATATGTATCTATCCATCCATCCATATCTATCCATCCATCCATCCAACCATATCTATCTATCATCCATCCATATCCATCATCCATCCATATCTATCCATCCATCCATCCATATCTATCTATCATCCATCCATACCTATCTATCCATCAATCCATCAATATCTTTCTATCCATCCATCCATATCTATATCTACCATCCATTATCATCCATCCATCCATCCATACTATCCATCCATATCTATCCATCCATCATCCATCCATATCTATCCATCCATATCTATCCATCCATCCTCCACATCCATCTATTCATCCATCCATATCCATCCATCCATCCATATCCATTCAACATCCATCCATCCATCCATATCTATCCATCCATCCATATCTATCCATCCATCTATCCATATCTATCCATCCATCCATATCTATCCATCAATCCATCCATCCATATCTATCTATCCATCCATATCTATCTATCCATCTATCCATCCATCCATATCTATCTATCCATCCATCCATATCTATCCATATATCCATCTATCCATCCATATCTATCCATCCATATCTATCCATCCATCCATCTATCCATCCATATCTATCCATCCATATATATCCATCCATCCATATCTATCCATCCATCCATATCTATCCATCCATCCATCTATCCATCCATGTCTATCCATCCATCCATATCTATCCATCCATCCATTCATATCTATCCATCCATATATATCCATATACCCATCCATATCTATCTAGCCATCCATCCATATCTATCCATCCATCCATCCATATCTATCCATCCATCCATCCATATCTATCCATCCATCCATATCTATCCATCCATCCATATCTATCCATCCATATCTATCTATATATCCTTCCATATCTATCCATCCATCCATATCTACCCATCCATCCATATCTATTCATCCATCCATCTCTATCTATTCATCCATCCATATCTATCTATCCATCCATCCATATCTATCTCTCCATCCATATCTATCCATCCATCCATATCTATCCATCCATCCATATCTATCCATCCATATCCATCCATCCATATCCATCCATCCATATCTATCCATCATCCATATCTATCCATCCATATCTATCCATCCATCCATATCTATCCATCCATCCATATCTATCTATCTATCCATCCATCCATATCTATCCCTCTATCCATCATCCATATTCATCCATCCATATCTGTCTATCCATATCTATCCATACCTATGCATCCATCCATATCCATCCATCCATGTACATCCATTCATATCCATCCATCCATCCATCCATATCCATCCATCCATATCCATCCATATCCATCCATCCATCCATCCATATCCATCCATCCATATCTATCCATCCATATCTATCTATCCATCCATCCATCCATATCTATCCATCCATCCATATCTATCCATCCATTCATATCTATCATCCATCCATCCATATCCATCCATCCATATCTATCCATCCATCCATATCTATCCATCCATTCATCCATCCATATCTATCCATCCATCCATATGTATCTATCCATCCATCCATATGTATCTATCCATCCATCCATATGTATCTATCCATCCATCCATATCTATCCATCCATCCATCCATATCTATCCATCCATATCTATCTATCCATCCATATCCATCCATCCATATCTATCCATCTATATCTATCCATCTATCTATCCATATCCATCCATCCATATCTATCTATCCATCTATCCATTCATCCATCCATATCTATCCATCAATCCATCCATATCTATCCATCCATCCATATCTATCCATCCATCCATCTCCATCCATCCATCCCCATCTATCCCCATCCATCCATCCATCCGTCCATCTCCATGCATCCATCCATCCCCATCCATCCATCCATCCCCATCCATCCCCATCCATCCATCCATCCATCTCCATCCATCTCCATCCATCTCCATCCATCCATCCATCTCAATCCATCTCCATCCATCCATATCCATCCATATCCATCTATATCCATCCGTATCCATCCAAATCTATCCATATCCATCCATCCATCCATCCATCCATATCCATCCATATCCATCCATATCCATCCATCCATCCATATCCATCCATATCCATCCATCCATCCATCTCCATCCATCCATCCATATCCATCCATATCCATCCATATCCATCCATCCATCTCCCTCGATCCATCTCCATCCATCTCCATCCATCTCCATCCATCCATCCATCTCCATCCATCTCCATCCATCTCCATCCATTTCCATCCATCTCCATCCATCTCTAGCCATCCCCATCCATCTCCATCCATCTATCCATCCATCTCCATCCATCTCTATCCACATCCATCCATCCATCTCTATCCATATCCATCCATCCATCTCCATCCATCCATCCATCCATCCATCTCCATCCATATCCATCCATCCATCTCCATCCATCCATCCATCCATCCATCCATCCATATCTATCCATCCATCCATATCTATCCATCCATTCATATCTATCCATCCATCCATCCATCCATATCTATGCATCCATCTATTCATCCATCCATATCTATCCATCCATCCATCACTCCATATCCCTATCCATCCATCCATATCCATCCATCCATATCCATCCATCCATCCATCCATCCATCCATCCATCCATCCATATCTATCCATCCATCCATATCTATCCATCCATTCATATCTATCCACCTATCCATATCTATCCATCCATCCATATCTATCCATCCATCCATCCAACCATATCTATCCATCCATCCATATCCATCCATCCATCAATCAATCAATCAATCAGTGACACTTGTAAAGCGCGCTACATACCCGTAGGGTCTCAAGGCGCTGGGGGGGGGGGGGGGGGGGGGTGCCGCTACTGCTCGAACAGCCAGGTCTTCAGCTTCTTCCTGAAGGAGAGGTGGGTTTGGGTCAGGCGCAGGTCGGTAGGGAGGGAGTTCCAGGTCTTGGCGGCCAGGTAGGAGAAGGACCTTCCTCCTGTAGTCGCTCTTCGGATGCGGGGGACGGCGGCGAGGGCGTGGTTGGCTGATCGGAGGTGGCGTTTGGGAGCGTGGAAGTTGACTCGGCTGTTGAGGTAGCTCGGGCCTTGGTCGTGTAGGGCTTTGTGTGCGTGGGTGAGGAGGCGGAAGGTGATTCTTTTGTTGACGGGGAGCCAGTGAAGGTCTCTCAGATGTCCGGAGATGTGGCTGGTTCGTGGGATGTCGAGGATGAGTCTGGCTGAGGCGTTCTGGATCCGCTGGAGTCTCTTCTGGAGCTTGGCGGTGGTACCGGCGTAGAGGGCGTTGCCGTAGTCCAGTCGGCTGGTGACGAGGGCCTGGGTGACGGTCTTCCTGGTCTCGGTGCGGATCCACCAGAAGATCTTCCGTAGCATGCGTAGGATGTTGAAGCACGCCGAGGAGACATTGTTGACTTGCCTGGTCATGGAGAGGGAGGAGTCCAGGAGGAAGCCCAGGTTGCGTGCATGGTCTGTCGGTTTGGGTGCGGTGCCCAGGGCGGGAGGCCACCAGGAGTCATCCCAGGCGGAGGGTGAGGAGCCCAGGATGAGGACCTCCGTCTTGTCCGAGTTCAGTTTCAGGCGGCTGGTCGTCATCCACTCGGCTACCTCTTTCATCCCTTCGTGCAGGTTGGATCTGGCGGCGGCGGGGTCGTTGGTCAGGGAGAGGATCAGTTGGGTGTCGTCGGCGTAGGAGATTATGCTGAGGTTGTGTTTGCGTACGATGGCCGCGAGGGGGCTCATGTAGACGTTGAAGAGGGTGGGGCTCAGAGATGATCCTTGAGGGACGCCGCAGGTGACTTCGGAGGCCTCTGACTTGTACGGTGGTAGGCGGACTCTCTGTGTTCTTCCGTCGAGGAAGGAGATGATCCAGTCCAGCGCCTTGTCCTGGATTCCGATGTTGCTGAGGCGCCGTACTAGGGTGCGGTGGCAGACCGTGTCGAATGCCGCAGAGAGGTCTAGGAGGATGAGGGCCGCTGTTTCTCCATTGTCCATCAGGGCTCGGATGTCATCGGTGGCGGCGATGAGGGCGGTCTCGGTGCTGTGATTGGCTCGGAAGCCGGACTGTGAGGGGTCGAGGGATCCGTTTGTCTCGAGGAAGGTGGCCATCTGCTTGTTGACGGTCTTCTCGATGACTTTGGCTGGAAACGGGAGGAGCGAGATGGGGCGGTAATTCTTGAGGTCGGTGGGGTCCGCTGTAGGTTTCTTTAGTAGGGCGCTGAGTTCGGCGTGCTTCCAGCTCTCAGGGAAGATGGTGGTGTCGAAGGAAGTGTTGATGATGTCTCGCAGGTGGGGTGCGATGACAGCGTCGGCCTTGTTGAAGACGTGGTGAGGGCAGGGGTCGGTCGGTGATCCGGAGTGGATGGAGTTCATCGTGCGGATGGTGTCTTCGGTGCTGATCGGGGTCCAGGCGTGGAGGGTGGTGGTGGGGGGTGGTTGTTTGGTCATGGTGTGCGTTGGTTGGTTGTTGAAGCTGTTATGTATGTCCGCGATCTTGTTGTGGAAGTATGAAGCGAGGGAGTTGCAGAGGTCTTGCGATGGGGTGATGTCGTTGTTTCCTGCGCTGGGGTTGGAAAGCTCTTTCACGATGTTGAAGAGTTCCTTGCAGTTGTGTGCGTTGTTGTCCAACCGGTCTTTGAATGCTGTTTTCTTGGCGGCGCGGATCAGCTGGTGGTGTTTCCGGGTGGCAAGTTTGAAGGAGGTCCTGTTGTCTGGTGTCGGTTCCCTTCTCCAGACTTCCATCCATATCCATCCATCCATATCTGTCCATCCATCCATCCATCCATATCTATCCATCCATCCATATCTATCTATCCATCCATCCATGTCTATCCATCCATCCATATCTATCCATCCATCCATATCTATCCATCCATATCTATCTATCATCCATCCATATCTATATATCTATCTATCATCCATCCATACCTATCTATCCATCAATCCATCCATATCTATCTATCCATCCATCCATATCTATCTATCCATACATCCATATATCCATCCATCCATATCTATCCATACATCCATCCATCCATATCTCTCCATCCATATCTATCCATCCATCCATCCATATCCATCTATTGATCCATCCATATCCATCCATCCATCCACATCCATTCAACCATCCATCCATCCATCCATATCTATCCATCCATCCATATCTATCCATCCATCCATCCATATCTATCCATCCATCCATATCTATCCATCAATCCATCCATACAAATCTATCTATCCATCCATATCTATCCATCTATCCATCCATCCATATCTATCTATCCATCCATCCATATCTATCCATATATCCATCTATCCATCCATATCTATCCATCCATATCTATCCATCCATCCATATCTATCCATCCATCCATCCATCCATATCTATCCATCCATCCATATCTATCCATCCATCCATTCATATCTATCCATCCATATATATCCATATACCCATCCATATCTATCTAGCCATCCATCCATATCTATCCATCCATCCATATCTATCCATCCATCCATCCATATCTATCTATCATCCATCCATACCTATCTATCCATCAATCCATCCATATCTATCTATCCATCCATCCATATCTATCTATCCATACATCCATATATCCATCCATCCATCCATATCTATCCATCCATATCTATCCATCCATCCATCCATCCATCCATATCTATCCATCCATATCTATCCATCCATCCATCCATATCCATCTATTCATCCATCCATATCCATCCATCCATCCATATCCATTCAACCATCCATCCATCCATCCATCTATATCTATCCATCCATCCATATCTATCCATCCATCCATCCATATCTATCCATCCATACATATCTATCCATCAATCCATCCATACATATCTATCTATCCATCCATATCTATCTATCCATCCATCCATATCTATCCATCCATCCATATCTATCCATATATCCATCTATCCATCCATATCTATCCATCCATCCATGGGGGCGTGGCTTGGCAGCCGACGGGCATGGACGCCTGAGCGACGAGCTCCGCATCCAGCCCAGCCAAAAATCTTGAATTGAGTGTCACCCCGGCGATCTGAAGCTCCCAGAGGGCTTCCCCTGCCTGCCCTGGACCCTTGGAGCGAACGGGCGGAGCGGACCGCGGTGCAGGGGGCTGGAGCGGTGCCGGTGTCAAGGCGGAGGTGGGCGGCCGCCGGCCATATTGGGCGGCCTGTGGGAAGACGAGCAGCCGGGGCCCACAGTGACCGGGGAGCTGGCTGGAAGAGAGGCGAGCCCGGCTGCAGACACCGGAAGTGGCGGTCTTGCCCGGGAGTCCGATGGAGCAGAGCCGAGTCCGCCTCTCGTGAGAGGCCCGAAATTAGGAGCCTCTCCATGGCCTGAGTTATTGGCAGTGGCCGCACTGTGAAGCGGCGGCACCACGGAGGACGGCGCTGGGTTTGTACCGGGAGCGGCCCGGTACGATTGGCAGGCAGGCGGAGACCACGAGGTGGAAGGCGGGCACGGTGAGCGCCTCAGCTGTGGCGGTTTGGCTGGCCTCGGGTAGCGGGCCTGCAGGACTAGCTACTGGCCGGTGCCCTCCCTGGTGAGGTGGCCCAGAGGGCCCCGGAAGACAACGGTGGAGGTTGGACATCACTCCCTGCCACAGCGGCGAGGACAGTTTCTGGAGAGTGGAGGGGACCGCTCGTACCGGAGCGCACAGCGAGAGGCAGGAGCGTGCTGGTACCCTTGTTGTCCAGAGGCAAGGGGGACAGATCCTTGCGGAAGGTGAAGTGGGTGCATCTACCGCTGCTCTGGTGAGTGGGCCGGGAGGCTGATTGCAGGGGGACTGCCTGAAGTGCTCCCTGACTGGGAGAATGGGTAAGCCACGACCCAAGTTGGGGGGGAACCCAGCGGATTCAGCGGGAGACTCTGCCGGTGGCCGGGTTGGTGGACCGGGAGCCGATTCTTTGGCGGGCCTACAGCAGCGACAGCTGGACCAAATCCTGCAGGCAATAGCGGACACGAAAACTGCCCTGCAGACTGATATCGCGCAGGTGTCTTCGGATTTGGGTCTGCTCCGAGCGGACCACAGGAAGCTGGTGGACAGGGTCAAGCACACGGAGGACAGGTTGGCCTTGGTAGTGCCGGCACAGAAGGCATCGGACGATCAAACGGCGGATCTCCTACGGCGGGTGGTGATTCTAGAAAAGAGAGCTGAGGATGCCGAAGGGCGCAACCGCCGCAATAACATTCGTGTAGTGGGGCTGCCCGAAAAGATTGAAGGGGGAGATATGTTAACCTTCCTAGAGACCTGGCTACAAGAGGTGGTGGCGCCCGAGGGACTCCCGAAGTTTTACACTTTGGAGAGGGCGCATAGGGTCCCGGCCCGTCCCCCGGATCCGGGCCGCCCGCCCCGGCCGGTGGTGGCCCGCCTGCTGCACTATAGGGACCGCGATATCATCCTTCAGAGGGCCAGAACCTCGGGACCCTACCAAGTGGAAAATGTTCCGGTTTCTATTTACCTGGATTACCCCATGGATGTCCAACGCAGGCGCTCCTCATTCCAGGCGGTGAAGAGGGCGCTAAGGGATGAGGGGCTGCAGTACTCTTTGTTGTTCCCGGTCCGCCTCCGAGTTGTGCT
Organism: Triturus cristatus; assembly: GCF_964204655.1. Taxonomy (NCBI): domain Eukaryota; kingdom Metazoa; phylum Chordata; class Amphibia; order Caudata; family Salamandridae; genus Triturus; species Triturus cristatus. The sequence continues at coordinate 24,648 of NW_028187263.1, read as the reverse complement.
GGATGGAACGACTTCCTTCTTCACTGACCCTGCGGCAGCCTGGAGTTGGCTGGAATCGGCCCGGACTCGCGCGGCAGCGCATGCTGATGAGGAGGGGCTGCAGGGAACTCTGGCGAAGGCCCGTCGCAGCAGGCGTAACAAGGTACGGGCAGCGGGGGCCCGATCGCCGGGTGCATCCCAGACGGCACTGGAAAGGCGAGCTGCACTGCAGGCGGTCTCTATGATCTTGGGGGCCACGGCCTCCCAGCCCAGCGAAGACTCGGGCTCCCGGAAGGGTACTGAGGACTCCCACTCGGATGGTGCTGTCGAGGAGGTGGAGGTGCTGCCTGATGTTACCCCTGGGACGGCGGACGAACTGTTGGACGCCTGAAGGTTTGAGGAGTTCTCTGGCCGTGGACTGAGGGACATGGGCAGGGAGGGAAGGGAGTGCGGGGTGAGGGAGGTCGGACTGGGCTTTGCGGGGCTTGGGGAGAGACCAGCACCCGATGGGGCCTTGTGGATGGGGACTATTGAGGGGCCCTGGAGGCGAGAGCGGGGGGGCCTGCAGGGGGCAGATCGTTGGGGGAGGATTGGAGGAGTCTGGGCGAGGATGCCCTGAGGAGAACTGTCGTCCACCCGTCAGGCGTAGAGCCATCACCTCAACCTCACGGACATAGTGAGACTCTGGTGGCTACCAGAGTGTTTGGTTTCTGTTTGGGGTAGTATTTGGATGGGTGACTGTGGTTTAGAGCCTGTTCTGGGGAAGGGAGGGGGACCGGGGAGTTGGGGTGTTTTAGGGTTTCAGGGTGTTGTCAGTGTGCCCCGGAGGAGTAGGAAAGGATGGCTAGTCCGGCGCTGGGATGGGGACCCCCCTGAATTGAGACTCTTGACTTGGAATGTGAGAGGGCTCACCTCTATGGTGAAGAGATATAAAGTCCATGCCTATTTAGTGCGGAGAGGGGTTCAGGTAGCCTTCCTTCAAGAAACACACTTAGACAGAGAGGAGGGGAAGGCATTGCAGAGGCGCTGGCGAGGTCAATTATTCTATACTACCTTCTTGAAGTTTGCCCGAGGGGCTCTGATCTGGGTGAGGGCGGGAGTCCCCTTCCAACCTTTGATGACATTAGCGGACCCTGAGGGCCGGTACATGGCAGTGCAGGGGCGGTTGGACGGGAGGGACATGACCTTGTGCAGTGTGTATGCCCCAAATGTGGACCAGGCCGTGTTCTTCTCCAGGCTGTCGGGTCAGTTGGCGGAGTATCTGACGGGGCCGGTGGTGTTGGGGGGGGATTTTAACTCAGTGACTGATGTTGAACTGGACAGGTCCCACCCGCCCCTTGCGCAGTCGGTGGTACGTCGGGTGGCCAATAGTCGACGGGCCTGGCAGGCTACTTGGGGTCTGGTGGACACTTGGCGTACTCATCACACACTGGACAGGGATTACTCCTTCTATTCTGCCCCACATGAGCTGTATGTCCGATTGGATGGTCTGCTGTGTTCCCCGGACGTTCAAATGTTGATGCGGCATAGTGAATATTTAGCCAAAACTCTCTCGGACCATAACCCCTGCGTGGGGATGCTGCAATGGTCCAGGCAGCGGCAAGCGATCCCTACGTGGCGCCTTAACCCCTTGCTCTTGGAGGACTCGGTCTTCCGGGATGAGGTTAGCGGCTGCATAGAACAATATTTTGGGCGGAACTCGGGAACGGCGGCTAGCCGGGCGACGGAATGGGATGCGTTTAAGGCGGTAGTTCGGGGGGTTTGTATATCGTCCACGGCCGGAGTACGGAAGACTTTATTGAAGGAAGTGGAGGGGGCAGAGGCCCTGCTGCGGGCGGCTGAGCGGGCGCATCAGGCGGGAGACGGTGAGTTGGTGGCAGTTGCTGAGGCGCGTGAGGGCGTGGCGGTGTGAGTGGAGAAGCTCCGCTGTTTTGACCATAAAAGCTACCTTATGCGAGCGCACGCGGAAAGAGACAAGGTGGGATCTCTTCTGGCGTGGTTGGCGAACCCGACGGCCCGGGGGGAACCGATACTTTCCCTGGTTGAAGCGGGGGGGACCCCGGTTTATTCCCAGATGGGGATCAATCAGCGGTTTGCCAGTTATTATGCTGGGCTGTATGATAGTACTATGGAGGGGGAGCCTGAAGGCCTAGCGGGCTTCTTATTGGAGGCCCGCCTGCCTCGACTGGACCCGGAGATTGGGAGAGACCTTGGGGGTGCCATATCGCTAGGTGAGATTCGTGCGGCGATTAGGCACATGGCCCGTCGGAGGACACCGGGGGCGGACGGGTTGCCTGTCGAGTTTTTTGCGGCGTTCCCGGATTTGTTAGCGCCGCAACTGCAGGTCCTGTACAGCGAGGCCTTGCGGCTTGGGCGCTTACCCACCTCGGCCCGAGAGGCGATTGTGGTACCCTTATTAAAACCCGGAGGGGAGGCCGGCGCGCGTAAGTCGTACCGTCCGCTCTCTATGCTGACGGTGGACTATAAAATCTTGAGTAAAATACTGGCGACGCGCCTTTTGACTCATATGACCGCCTTAATTCACCCGGAACAGTCGGGCTTTATCCCTCGGCGCAGCACAGCCACTTCGGTGCGACGGTTGTTGCGAGTGATGGAGATGGACCGGGATGTCTTCCCGGAGGCCTGCACGCTGTCGGTCGACATAGAAAAGGCCTTCGATAGTGTGGAATGGCCCTACTTATACCGAGTGCTGCGGGAGTTTGGTTTGGGGGAGGACTTCGTACGCTGGACCACCTTGCTTTATAGCGAGGCTACGACCCGAGTGAAGACGGGGGCTACCATATCGTCCCCCTACCGAGTGCAGAGGGGGACGAGGCAGGGATGCTCCCTCTCCCCCCTGTTGTTTGCTCTGGCAGTCGAACCGCTGGCGGCTCATGCCCGACGAGGGTGCGCCTATGTGGGAGTTTCCCTGCGGGAGGATACACACTATATCTCCCTATACGCAGATGATCTGCTGATGTTCTTGGCAGATGCGGAGAGGGCGCTGGACGGAGCGATTGCCCTTTTGAAGGAGTTTGGTCGATTATCTGGGCTTAAGGTCAACTGGGGCAAGACATGTTTGTTCCCGTTGTCGCAAGGAGGACGGGCCCCGCGGGTGTTGGGACAGATTCGATGGGAAGGCAGCTGCCTCCGTTATCTGGGGGTTAACATTTATCATACCCAGACTGATTTACTAGAGGGGAATGTTGGTAGAGCCCTTCGCGGCTTACGGGGTAGCATGGGGTTTTGGAGTACGCTCCCACTCTTGTGTGCTGGGAGGTTGGCGCTGCTGAAAATGGTGGCGCTGCCACGCCTTCTTTATTATTTTCGCACCCTTCCTATATGGATCCCGGCGTCGTTTTTTGCGCGGCTGCGGGTCCTGACTACTGGCTTCCTTTGGGGCTCAGGGAGGTGGCGAGTGGCGCTGACTACGTTGCGGCGGCCGAGAGCGGAGGGGGGCTTGGCAGCCCCGGATTTTGAGTGGTACTACCTGGCGGCTCAGCTCCAATGGCTTACGCAGGCGGTGGCCAGGGAGTACAGAGGCCCAGAGGGCCCCCAGGGCAGACTAATTCCGCGACATGTGCTGGCCTTTATAGTCCTCCACCAGAGGTTAGACCTAGCCCAGCTCACCCTAGAGGAACGTACCCTTCTGTTGTGTTGGAACAGATGTCAGAGGAGGGCCGCCATAGTCCACCCATATGCCCCGGAGATCCCCCTGGGGATGTGTACGGCGTTCCCGCATGGGGGAGATTGGTCTGGGCTAGCGGTTTGGGAGGAGCTGGGTGTGCAGATGGTGGGGGACTTATTTAGAGAGGGAGTGCTGTTGCCTTTTCAGGACTTGCAGGAATCTTATGGGCTCCCGCGGGGAGATTTCCTGCTTCATGCGGCCCTGGTGGCGAGCCTCCAGAGGCATTGGAATATGGGGCTCTCGGAGCCGCCGACCGCCGCGGGTTGCCAATATGTAGTGATGGCGGCGGGGACGACTAAGGCCATCACTTGCCTTTATCGCAGGCTGTCGATGGAGGGACTGCTCCCTCTGGGTGCCCTGAGGGAAAAGTGGGAAGCGGGCCTTGAGAAGGAGATCCCCGAGTCCACGTGGGCCACACTGGTGCGGAGGGCCTGGAAGGGAACGAGGAATGCCCGGTTTCAGTTAGTCCAGTTTTTTACGTTACACAGGGCTTACCTGACGCCGGCCAAGATATTGCGATATTTTGGGGGGGCACACTCTCAGTGTCCACGGTGTGGGGGAGAGGGTGCGGATTTTCAGCACATGTTTTGGTCCTGTTCGCAGTTGGGCGACTACTGGGATGCGGTTGTGGATTGTTTGAACCAGGTGACAGATCGCTCCATCGCCCCGGACATGGGGGCCTGTTTGTTGCTCTCGTTTCCCCACACTCGCCGCACGAAGGTTACTAGTAAGTTTTATGATCTGGGGTTGATAATGGCCAAGAGGGAACTGACTTTGCACTGGAAGTCCCGGGGGGGCCTAGCTTTTTGCGGTGGCAGGCGGCGTTGGCGCGATGGGCGGGGGCTGAGGGTACGCTGCGGGTGCAATTGGCCCTCCGAAGGGATGATGAAAAGGCACTAGCGACAGCCCGGGCATGGGAAGCGTTAGTGGTAGAACTCCAGGGGTTGATGTCTGATGCTGGGGACGGGGAGAGCACGTCTGACAGGCAGGAGGTAGCGGGGAGTGGAGAGTAGAAGGGGAGTGGTGGTGGTCTCTGGCTGCCCGCACCTTGGCTTGGCACGAGGGAAGGTTCTGTTTGCTTAGGGAGAGGTTGGGCTCCTGTATCTTATTGTTTAGGGAGGAGGGGCGCATCAAATAGGGGAGAGGGGTAGGGGACGGGGGCACACTGACATGGGGTGGGGGAGGGGGGAGGAGGGGACTGGGTGGGGAAGGTTGTTCCGTCTCCTAGAGAGTCGGTTTTGCTGCTAACTGTGCGGTACTTCCTGGAGGGGAGGAGGTGGGGAGATGTTTGATGACTTGCTGATTTGGAAAACAATAAAATGTTTCAACAAAAAATCTATCTATCCATCCATATCTATCCATCCATCCATCCATCCATCCATATCTGTCTATTCATCCATATCTATCCATCCATCCATTCATATCTATCCATCCATATATATCCATATACCCATCCATATCTATCTAGCCATCCATCCACAATTATCCATCCATCCATATCTATCCATCCATCCATATCTATCCATCCATCCATATCTATTCATCCATCCATCTCTATCTATTCATCCATCCATATCTATCTATCCATCCATCCATATCTATCTCTCCATCCATATCTATCCATTCATCCATATCTATCCATCCATCCATATATATCCATCCGTATCCATCTATCCATATCCATCTATCCATATCTATCCATCATCCATATCTATCCATCCATATCTATCCATCCATCCATATCTATCCATCCATCCATCCATCCATATCTATCTATCTATCTATCCATCCATCCATATCTATCCCTCTATCCATCATCCATATCTATCCATCCATCCATATCTATCTATCCATATCTATCCATATCTATGCATCCATCCATATCCATCCATCCATCTACATCCATTCATATCCATCCATCCATCCATCCATATCCATCCATCCATATCCATCCATATCATCCATCCATCCATCCATCCATCCATAAATATCCATCCATTCATATCTATCCCTCGATATCTATCCATCCATCCATCCATCCATCCATCCATATCTATCCATCCATCCATATCTATCCATCCATCCATCCATATCCAGCCATCCATATCTATCCATCCATCCATATCTATCCATCCATCCATCCATCCATATCTATCCATCCATCCATATGTATCTATCCATCCATCCATATGTATCTATCCATCCATCCATATGTATCTATCCATCCATCCATATCTATCCATCCATCCATCCATATCCATCCATCTATCCATATCCATCTATCCATATCTATCCATCCATATCTATCTATCCATCCATATCCATCCATCCATATCTATCCATCTATATCTATCCATCTATCTATCCATATCATCCATCCATATCTATCTATCCATCTATCCATCCATCCATCCATATCCATCCATCCATCCATCCATCCATATCTATCCATCCATACGTCTCCATCCATCCATCCCCATCTATCCCCATCCATCCATCCATCCATCCGTCCATCTCCATGCATCCATCCATCCCCATCCATCCATCCATCCCCATCCATCCCCATCCATCCATCCATCCATCTCCATCCATCTCCATCCATCTCCATCCATCCATCCATCTCAATCCATCTCCATCCATCCATATCCATCCATATCCATCCATATCCATCCGTATCCATCCAAATCTATCCATATCCATCCATCCATACATCCATATCCATCCATATCCATCCATCCATCCATATCCATCCATATCCATCCATCCATCCATCTCCATCCATCCATCCATATCCATCCATATCCATCCATCCATCTCCCTCGATCCATCTCCATCCATCTCCATCCACCTCCATCCATCCATCCATCTCCATCCATCTCCATCCATCTCCATCCATTTCCATCCATCTCCATCCACCATCTCCATCCATCTCTATCCATCCCCATCCATCTCCATCCATCCATCTCCATCCATCTCTATCCATATCCATCCATCCATCTCTATCCATATCCATCCATCCATCTCCATCCATCCATCCATCCATCTCCATCCATATCCATCCATCCATCTCCATCCATCCATCCATCCTCCATCCATCCATTCATCCATCCATCTATCCATCCATCTCCATCCATCTCCATCCATCCATCTCCATCCATCCCATCCATCCATCTCCATTCATCCTTCCATCCATCCATCCATCTCCAGCCAGCCATCCATCCATCCATCCATCTCCATCCATCCATCCATCCATCCATCCATCTCCATCCATCCATATCTATCCATCCATCCATATCTATCCATCCATATCTATCTATCATCCATCCAATCTATATATCTATCTATCATCCATCCATACCTATCTATCCATCAATCCATCCATATCTATCTATCTATCCATTCATATCTATCCATCCACCATCCATCCATATCTATCCATCCATATCTATCCATCCATCCATCCATATCCATCTATCCATCCATCCATATCCATTCATCTATCCATCCATCCATCCATATCTATCTATCCATCCATATCTATCCATCCATCCATCCATATCTATCCATCCATCCATATCTATCCATCCATATCTATCTATCCAGCCATCCATGTCTATCCATCCATCCATATCTATCCATTGATCCATATCTATTCATCCATCCATCCATATCTTCATCCATCCATATCTATCCATCCATCCATATCTATCCATCCATCCATATCTATCCATCCATCCATCCATCCATGTCTATCTATCCATCCATATCTATCTATCCATCTATCCATCCATCTATATCTATCTATCCATCCATCCATATCTATCTATCCATATATCCATCCATCTATACATGTCTATCCATCCATATCTATCCATCCATCCATCCATCCATCCATATCTATCCATCCATATCCATCCATATCTATCCATATCTATCCATTCATCCATATCTATCCAGCCATCTATTTCTATCTATCCATATCTATCCATCCATATCTATCCATCCATATCTATCCATCCATCCATCCATCCATCCCATATCTATCCATCCATACATATCTATCCATATCTATCCATCCTTATACCCATCCATATCTATCTAGCCATCCATCCATATCTATCCATCCATCCATATCTACCCATCCATCTATCCATCCATACATATCTATCCATCCATCCATATCTATCCTTCCATCCATATCTATCCATCCATATCTATCTATATATCCTTCCATATCTATCCATCCATCCATATCTACCCATCCATCCATATCTATCTATCCATCCATATCTATCCATCTATCCATATCTATCCATCCATCCATATGTATCTATCCATCCATCCATATCTATCCATCTATCCATCCAACCATATCTATCCATCCATCCATCCATATCATCCATCCATCCATATCCATCCATATCCATCGATATTATCCCAATCTATCCATCCATCCATCCATCCATCCATATCTATCCATCCATCCATATCTATCTATCCATCCATCCATGTCTATCCATCCATCCATATCTATCCATCCATCCATATCCATCCATCCATATCTATCTATCCATATCTATCTATCATATCTATCCATCCATATCTATCCATCCATCCATATCTATATATCCATCCATATCCATCCATCCATATCTATCCATCCATCCATCCATATCCATCTATCCATCCATATCCATCCATCCATATCCATTCATCTACCCATCCATCCATCCATCCATATCTATCCATCCATCCATATCTATCCATCCATCCATATCTATCCATCCATCCATCCACATCTATCCATCCATATCTATCTATCCATCTATCCATCCATCCATATCTATCTATCCATCCATCCATATCTATCTATCCATATATCCATCCATCAATCCATATCTATCTATCCATATCTATCCATCCATCCATATCTATTCATCCATATCTATCCATCCATATCTATCCATATCTATCCATCCATCCATATCCATCCATCCATTTCTATCTATCCATATCTATCCATCCATATCTATCCATCCATCCATATCTATCCATCCATCCATCCATATCTATCCATCCATCCATATCTATCCATCCATATCTATCTATCCATCTATCCATCCATCCATATCTATCCATCCATCCATATCTATCTATCCATATCCATCCATCCATCCATATCTATCCATCCATTCATATCTATCCATCCATCCATCCATATCCATCCATCCATATCTATCCAGTCATCCATATCTATCCATCCATCCATCCATCATATCTATCCATCCATCCATATGTATTTATCCATCCATCCATATGTATCTATCCATCCATCCATATGTATCTATCCATCCATCTATATCTATCATCCATCTATCCATATTTATCCATCTATCCATATCCATCTATCCATATCTATCCATCCTTATCTATCCATCCATCCATATCCATCCATATCTATCCATCCATCCATATCTATCCATATCCATCCATCCGTATCTATCCATATCCATTCATATCTATCCATCCATCCATATCTATCCATATCCATCCATCCATTTCTATCCATATCCATCCATATCTATCCATCCATCCATATCTATCCATCCATCCATATCCATCCATATCTATCCATCCATCCATATCATCCATCCATATCCATCCATAAATATACATACATCCCTATTCATACATCCCTATCCATCCATCCATCCATCCATATCCATCCATCCATATCTATCCATCCATATCTATCTATCCATATCTATTCATCCATATCTATCCATCCATCCATATCTATCTATCCATCCATCCATATCCATCCATCCATCTATCTATCTATATCTATCCATCCATCCATATCTATCCATCCATCCATCCATCCATATCTATCCATCCATCTATCCATCCATCCATATCTATCCATCTATCCATCACTCCATATCCCTATCCATCCATCCATATCCATCCATCCATATCCATCCATCCATCCATCCATCCATCCATCCATATCTATCCATCCATCCATATCTATCTATCTATCCATCCATATCTATCCATCTATCCATCTATCCATATCTATCCATCCATCCATATGTATCTATCCATCCATCCATATCTATCCATCCATCCATTTATCCAACCATATCTATCCATCCATACCATCCATATCATCCATCCATGTCCATCCATCCATCGATATCCATCTATCCATATCTATCCATCCATCCATCCATATCTATCCATCCATCCATATCTATCCATCCATCCATATCTATCCATCCATCCATTTCTATCTATCCATATCTATCCATCCATATCTATCCATCCATCCATATCTATCCATCCATCCATCCATCCATATCTATCCATCCATCCATATCTATCCATATCTATCCATCCTTATACCCATCCATATCTATCTAGCCATCCATCCATATCTATCCATCTATCAATATCTACCCATCCATCTATCCATCCATACATATCTATCCATCCATCCATATCTATCCATCCATCCATATCTATCCATCCATATCTATCTATATATCCTTCCATATCTCTCCATCCATCCATATCTTTCCATCCATCCATATCTATCTATCCATCCATATCTATCCATCTATCCATATCTATCCATCCATCCATATGTATCTATCCATCCATCCATATCTATCCATCCATCCATCCAACCATATCTATCCATCCATCCATCCATATCATCCATCCATCCATATCCATCCATCCATCGATATTATCCATATCTATCCATCCATCCATATCTATCTATCCATCCATCCATATCTATCCATCCATCCATATCCATCCATCCATATCTATCTATCCATATCTATCTATCCATATCTATCCATCCATATCTATCCATCTATCCACATCTATACATCCATCCATATCCATCCATCCATATCTATCCATCCATCCATCCATATCCATCTATCCATCCATATCCATCCATCCATCCATCCATCCATCCATATCTATCCATCCATCCATATCTATCCATCCATCCATATCTATCCATCCATCCATCCATCCATCCATATCTATCCATCCATATCTATCTATCCATCTTTCCATCCATCCATATCTATCTATCCATCCATCCATATCTATCTATCCAAATATCCATCCATCCATCCATCCATATCTATCTATCAATATCTATCCATCCATCCATATCTATTCATCCATATCTATCCATCCATATCTATCCATATCTATCCATCCATCCATATCCATCCATCCATTTCTATCTATCCATATCTATCCATCCATATCTATCCATCCATCCATATCTATCCATCCATCCATCCATCCATATCTATCCATCCATCCATATCTATCCATCCATATCTATCTATCCATCTATCCATCCATCCATATCTATCCATCCATCCATATCTATCTATCCATATCTATCCATCCATCCATATCTATCCATCCATTCATATCTATCCATCCATCCATCCATATCCATCCATCCATATCGATCCATCCATCCATATCTATCCATCCATCCATCCATCATATCTATCCATCCATCCATATGTATTTATCTATCCATCCATATGTATCTATCCATCCATCCATATGTATCTATCCATCCATCTATATCTATCCATCCATCCATATTTATCCATCTATCCATATCCATCTATCCATATCTATCCATCCTTATCTATCCATCCATCCATATCCATCCATATCTATCCATCCATCCATATCTATCCATATCCATCCATCCATATCTATCCATATCCATCCATATCTATCCATCCATCCATATCTATCCATATCCATCCATCCATATCTATCCATATCCATCCATATCTATCCATCCATCCATATCTATCTATCCATCCATATCTATCCATCTATCCATCTATCCATATCTATCCATCCATCCATATGTATCTATCCATCCATCCACATCTATCCATCCATCCATCCAACCATATCTATCCATCCATCCATCCATATCATCCATCCATCCATATCCATCCATCCATCGATATCCATCCATCCATCCATCCATATCTATCCATCCATCCATATCTATCTATCCATCCATCCATGTCTATCCATCCATATCTATCCATCCATCCATATCTATCCATCCATATCTATCTATCTATCTATCTATCTATCTATCTATCTATCTATCTATCTATCTATCTATCTATCTATCTATCTATCTATCTATCTATCTATCTATCTATCTATCTATCTATCTATCTATCTATCTATCTATCTATCTATCTATCTATCTATCTATCTATCTATCTATCTATCATCCATCCATATCTATATATCTATCATCCATCTATACCTATCTATCCATCAATCCATCCATATCTATCTATCCATCCATCCATATCTATCTATCCATACATCCATATATCCATCCATCCATCCATCCATCCATCCATATCTTTCCATTCATAACTATCCATCCATCCATCCATATCTATCCATCCATATCTATCCATCCATCCATCCATATCCATCTATCCATCCATCCATATCCATCCGTCCATCCATATCCATTCATCCGTGCATCCATCCATCCATATCTATCTATCCATCCATATTTATCCATCCATCCATCCATATCTATCCATCCATCCATATCTATCCATCCATATCTATCTATCCATCCATGCATGTCTATCCATCCATCCATATCTATCCATTGATCCATATCTATTCATCCATCCATCCATATCTTTCTATCCATCCATATCTATCCATCCATCCATATCTATCCATCCATCCATATCTATCCATCCATCCATCCATCCATATCTATCTATCCATCCGTATCTATCTATCCATCTATCCATCCATCTATATCTATCTATCCATCCATCCATATCTATCTATCCATATATCCATCCATCCATCCATGTCTATCCATCCATATCTATCCATCCATCCATCCATATCTATCCATCCATATCTATCCATCCATATCTATCCATATCTATCCATCCATCCATATCTATCCAGCCATCCATTTCTATCTATCCATATCTATCCATCCATATCTATCCATCCATCCATATCTATCCATCCATCCATCCATCCATATCTATCCATCCATCCATATCTATCCATATCTATCCATCCATATACCCATCCATATCTATCTAGCCATCCATCCATATCTATCCATCCATCAATATCTACCCATCCATCTATCCATCCATACATATCTATCCATCCATCCATATCTATCCATCCATCCATATCCATCCATCCATATCTATCTATATATCCTTCCATATCTATCCATCCATCCATATCTACCGATCCATCCATATCTATCTATCCATCCATATCTATCCATCTATCCATAACTATCCATCCATCCATATGTATCTATCCATCCATCCATATCTATCCATCCATCCATTCATATCTATCCATCCATATATATCCATATACCCATCCATATCTATCTAGCCATCCATCCATATCTATCCATCCATCCATATCTATCCATCCATCCATCCATATCTATCTATCATCCATCCATACCTATCTATCCATCAATCCATCCATATCTATCTATCCATCCATCCATATCTATCTATCCATACATCCATATATCCATCCATCCATCCATATCTATCCATCCATATCTATCCATCCATCCATCCATCCATACCTATCCATCCATATCTATCCATCCATCCATCCATATCCATCTATTCATCCATCCATATCCATCCATCCATCCATATCCATTCAACCATCCATCCATCCATCCATCCATCCATCTATATCTATCCATCCATCCATATCTATCTATCCATCCATCCATATCTATCCATCCATCCATATCTATCCATATATCCATCTATCCATCCATATCTATCCATCCATCCATGGGGGCGTGGCTTGGCAGCCGACGGGCATGGACGCATGAGCGAAGAGCTCCGCATCCAGCCCAGCCAAAAATCTTGAATTGAGTGTCACCCCGGCGATCTGAAGCTCCCGGAGGGCTTCCCCTGCCTGCCCTGGACCCTTGGAGCGAACGGGCGGAGAGGACCGCGGTGCAGGGGGCTGGAGCGGTGCCGGTGTCAAGGCGGAGGTGGGCGGCCGCCGGCCATATTGGGCGGCCTGTGGGAAGACGAGCAGCCGGGGCCCACAGTGACCGGGGAGCTGGCTGGAAGAGAGGCGAGCCCGGCTGCAGACACCGGAAGTGGCGGTCTTGCCCGGGAGTCCGATGGAGCAGAGCCGAGTCCGCCTCTCGTGAGAGGCCCGGAATTAGGAGCCTCTCCGTGGCCTGAGTTATTGGCAGTGGCCGCACTGTGAAGCGGCGGCACCACGGAGGACAGCGCTGGGTTTGTACCGGGAGCGGCCCGGTACGATTGGCAGGCAGGCGGAGACCACGAGGTGGAAGGCGGGCACGGTGAGCGCCTCAGCTGTGGCGGTTTGGCTGGCCTCGGGTAGCGGGCCTGCAGGACTAGCTACTGGCCGGTGCCCTCCCTGGTGAGGTGGCCCAGAGGGACCCGGAAGACAACGGTGGAGGTTGGACATCACTCCCTGCCACAGCGGCGAGGACAGTTTCTGGAGAGTGGAGGGGACCGCTCGTACCGGAGCGCACAGCGAGAGGCAGGAGCATGCTGGTACCCTTGTTGTCCAGAGGCAAGGGGGACAGATCCTTGCGGACGGCGAAGGGGGTGCATCTACCGCTGCTCTGGTGAGTGGGCCGGGAGGCCGATTGCAGGGGGACTGCCTGAAGTGCTCCCTGACTGGGAGAATGGGTAAGCCACGACCCAAGTTGGGGGGGAACCCAGCGGATTCAGCGGGAGACTCTGCCGGTGGCCGGGTTGGTGGACCGGGAGCCGATTCTGCGGCGGGCCTACAGCAGCGACAGCTGGACCAAATCCTGCAGGCAATAGTGGACACGAAAACTGCCCTGCAGACTGATATCGCGCAGGTGTCTTCGGATTTGGGTCTGCTCCGAGCGGACCACAGGAAGCTGGTGGACAGGGTCAAGCACACGGAGGACAGGTTGGCCTTGGTAGTGCCGGCACAGAAGGCATCGGACGATCAAACGGCGGATCTCCTACGGCGGGTGGTGATTCTAGAAAAGAGAGCTGAGGATGCCGAAGGGCGCAACCGCCGCAATAACATTCGTGTAGTGGGGCTGCCCGAAAAGATTGAAGGGGGAGATATGTTAACCTTCCTAGAGACCTGGCTACAAGAGGTGGTGGCGCCCGAGGGACTCACGAAGTTTTACACTTTGGAGAGGGCGCATAGGGTCCCGGCCCATCCCCCGGATCCGGGCCGCCCGCCCCGGCCGGTGGTGGCCCGCCTGCTGCACTATAGGGACCGCGATATCATCCTTCAGAGGGCCAGAACCTCGGGACCCTACCAAGTGGAGAATGTTCCGGTTTCTATTTACCCGGATTACCCCATGGATGTCCAACGCAGGCGCTCCTCATTCCAGGCGGTGAAGAGGGCGCTAAGGGATGAGGGGCTGCAGTACTCTTTGTTTTTCCCGGTCCGCCTCCGAGTTGTGCTGGATGGAACGACTTCCTTCTTCACTGACCCTGCGGCAGCCTGGAGTTGGCTGGAATCGGCCCGGACTCGCGTGGCAGCGCATGCTGATGAGGAGGGGCTGCAGGGAACTCTGGCGAAGGCCCGTCGCAGCAGGCGTAACAAGGTACGGGCAGAGGGGGCCCGATCGCCGGGTGCATCCCAGACGGCACTGGAAAGGCGAGCTGCACTGCAGGCGGTCTCTGTGATCTTGGGGGCCATGGCCTCCCAGCCCAGCGAAGACTCGGGCTCCCGGAAGGGTACTGAGGACTCCCACTCGGATGGTGCTGTCGAGGAGGTGGAGGTGCTGCCTGATGTTACCCCTGTGACGGCGGATATACTGTTGGACGCCTGAAGGTTTGAGGAGTTCTCTGGCCGTGGACTGAGGGACATGGGCAGGGAGGGAAGGGAGTGCGGGGTGAGGGAGGTCGGGCTGGGCTTTGCGGGGCTTGGGGAGAGACCAGCACCCGATGGGGCCTTGTGGATGGGGACTATTGAGGGGCCCTGGAGGCGAGAGCGGGGGGGCCTGCAGGGGGCAGATCGTTGGGGGAGGATTGGAGGAGTCTGGGTGAGGATGCCCTGAGGAGAACTGTCGTCCACCCGTCAGGCGTAGAGCCATCACCTCAACCTCACGGACATAGTGAGACTCTGGTGGCTACCAGAGTGTTTGGTTTCTGTTTGGGGTAGTATTTGGATGGGTGACTGTGGTTTAGAGCCTGTTCTGGGGAAGGGAGGGGGACCGGGGAGTTGGGGTGTTTTAGGGTTTCAGGGTGTTGTCAGTGTGCCCCGGAGGAGTAGGAAAGGATGGCTAGTCCGGCGCTGGGATGGGGACCCCCCTGAATTGAGACTCTTGACTTGGAATGTGAGAGGGCTCACCTCTATGGTGAAGAGATATAAAGTCCATGCCTATTTAGTGCAGAGAGGGGTTCAGGTAGCCTTCCTTCAAGAAACACACTTAGACAGAGAGGAGGGGAAGGCATTGCAGAGGCGCTGGCGAGGTCAATTATTCTATACTACCTTCTTGAAGTTTGCCCGAGGGGCTCTGATCTGGGTGAGGGCGGGAGTCCCCTTCCAACCTTTGATGACATTAGCGGACCCTGAGGGCCGGTACATGGCAGTGCAGGGGCGGTTGGACGGGAGGGACATGACCTTGTGCAGTGTGTATGCCCCAAATGTGGACCAGGCTGCGTTCTTCTCCAGGCTGTCGGGTCAGTTGGCGGAGTATCTGACGGGGCCGGTGGTGTTGGGGGGGGATTTTAACTCAGTGACTGATGTTGAACTGGACAGGTCCCACCCGCCCCTTGCGCAGTCGGTGGTACGTCGGGTGGCCAATAGTCGACGGGCCTGGCAGGCTACTTGGGGTCTGGTGGACACTTGGCATACTCATCATCCACTGGACAGGGATTACTCCTTCTATTCTGCCCCACATGAGCTGTATGTCCGATTGGATGGTCTGCTGTGTTCCCCGGACGTTCAAATGTTGATGCGGCATAGTGAATATTTAGCCAAAACTCTCTCGGACCATAACCCCTGCGTGGGGATGCTGCAATGGTCCAGGCAGCGGCAAGCGATCCCTACGTGGCGCCTTAACCCCTTGCTCTTGGAGGACTCGGTCTTCCGGGATGAGGTTAGCGGCTGCATAGAACAATATTTTGGGCGGAACTCGGGAACGGCGGCTAGCCGGGCGACAGAATGGGATGCGTTTAAGGCGGTAGTTCGGGGGGTTTGTATATCGTCCACGGCCGGAGTACGGAAGACTTTATTGAAGGAAGTGGAGGGGGCAGAGGCCCTGCTGCGGGCGGCTGAGCGGGCGCATCAGGCGGGAGACGGTGAGTTGGCGGCAGTTGCTGAGGCGTGCGAGGGCGTGGCAGTGCGAGTGGAGAAGCTCCGCTGTTTTGACCATAAAAGCTACCTTATGCGAGCGCACGCGGAAAGAGACAAGGTGGGATCTCTTCTGGTGTGGTTGGCGAACCCGACGGCCCGGGGGGAACCGATACTTTCCCTGGTTGAAGCGGGGGGGACCCCGGTTTATTCCCAGATGGGGATCAATCAGCGGTTTGCCAGTTATTATGCTGGGCTGTATGATAGTACTATGGAGGGGGAGCCTGAAGGCCTAGCGGGCTTCTTATTGGAGGCCCGCCTGCCTCGACTGGACCCAGAGATTGGGAGAGACCTTGGGGGTGCCATATCGCTAGGTGAGATTCGTGCGGCGATTAGGCACATGGCCAGTCGGAAGACACCGGGGGCGGACGGGTTGCCTGTCGAGTTTTTTGCGGCGTTCCCGGATTTGTTAGCGCCGCAACTGCAGGTCCTGTACAGCGAGGCCTGGCGGCTTGGGCGCTTACCCACCTCTACCCGTGAGGCGATTGTGGTACCCTTATTAAAACCCGGAGGGGAGGCCGGCGCGCGTAAGTCGTACCGTCCGCTCTCTATGCTGACGGTGGACTATAAAATCTTGAGTAAAATACTGGCGACGCGCCTTTTGACTCATATGACCGCCTTAATTCACCCGGATCAGGCGGGCTTTATCCCTCGGCGCAGCACAGCCACTTCGGTGCGACGGTTGTTGCGAGTGATGGAGATGGACCGGGATGTCTTCCCGGAGGCCTGCACGCTGTCGGTCGACATAGAAAAGGTCTTCGATAGTGTGGAATGGCCCTACTTATACCGAGTGCTGCGGGAGTTTGGTTTGGGGGAGGACTTCGTACGCTGGACCACCTTGCTTTATAGCGAGGCTACGACCCGAGTGAAGACGGGGGCTACCATATCGGCCCCCTACCGAGTGCGGAGGGGGACGAGGCAGGGATGCTCCCTCTCCCCCCTGTTGTTTGCTCTGGCAGTCGAACCGCTGGCGGCTCATGCCCGACGAGGGTGCGCCTATGTGGGAGTTTCCCTGCGGGAGGATACACACTATATCTCCCTATATGCAGATGATCTGCTGATGTTCCTGGCAGATGCGGAGAGGGCGCTGGACGGAGCGATTGCCCTTTTGGAGGAGTTTGGTCGATTATCTGGGCTTAAGGTCAACTGGGGCAAGACATGTTTGTTCCCGTTGTCGCAAGGAGGACGGGCCCCGCGGGTGTTGGGACAGATTCGATGGGAAGGCAGCTGCCTCCGTTATCTGGGGGTTAACATTTATCATACCCAGACTGATTTGCTGGAGGGGAATGTTGGTAGAGCCCTTCGCGGATTACGGGGTAGCATGGGGTTTTGGAGTACGCTCCCACTCTCGTGTGCTGGGAGGGTGGCGCTGCTGAAAATGGTGGCGCTGCCACGCCTTCTTTATTATTTTCGCACCCTTCCTATATGGATCCCGGCGTCGTTTTTTGCGCGGCTGCGGGTCCTGACTACTGGCTTCCTTTGGGGCTCAGGGAGGTGGCGAGTGGTGCTGACTACATTGCGGCGGCCGAGAGCGGAGGGGGGCTTGGCAGCCCCGGATTTTGAGTGGTACTACCTGGCGGCTCAGCTCCAATGGCTTACGCAGGCGGTGGCCAGGGAGTACAGAGGCCCAGAGGGCCCCCAGGGCAGACTAATTCCGCGACATGTGCTGGCCTTTATAGTCCTCCACCAGAGGTTAGACCTAGCCCAGCTAACCCTAGAGGAACGTACCCTTCGGTTGTGTTGGAACAGATGTCAGAGGAGGGCCGCCATAGTCCACCCATATGCCCCGGAGATCCCCCTGGGGATGTGTACGGCGTTCCCGCATGGGGGAGATTGGTCTGGGCTAGCGGTTTGGGAGGAGCTGGGTGTGCAGATGGTGGGGGACTTATTTAGAGAGGGAGTGCTGTTGCCTTTTCAGGACTTGCAGGAATCTTATGGGCTCCCGCGGGGAGACTTCCTGCTTCATGCGGCCCTGGTGGCGAGCCTCCAGAGGCATTGGAATATGGGGCTCTCGGAGCCGCCGACCGCCGCGGGTTGCCAATATGTAGTGATGGCGGCGGGGACGACTAAGGCCATCACTTGCCTTTATCGCAGGCTGTCGATGGAGGGACTGCTCCCTCTGGGTGCCCTGAGGGAAAAGTGGGAAGCGGACCTTGAGAAGGAGATCCCCGAGTCCACGTGGGCCACACTGGTGCGGAGGGCCTGGAAGGGATTGAGGAATGCCCGGTTTCAGTTAGTCCAGTTTTTTACGTTACACAGGGCTTACCTGACGCCGGCCAAGATATTGCGATATTTTGGGGGGGCACACTCTCAGTGTCCATGGTGTGGGGGAGAGGGTGCGGATTTTCGGCAGATGTTTTGGTCCTGTTCGCAGTTGGGCGACTACTGGGATGCGGTTGTGGATTGTTTGAACCAGGTGACAGATCGCTCCATCGCCCCGGACATGGGGGCCTGTTTGTTGCTCTGGTTTCCCCACACTCGCCGCACGAAGGTTACTAGTAAGTTTTATGATCTGGGGTTGATAATGGCCAAGAGGGAACTGACTTTGCACTGGAAGTCCCGGGGGGGCCTAGCTTTTTGCGGTGGCAGGCGGCGTTGGCGCGATGGGCGGGGGCTGAGGGTACGCTGCGGGTGCAATTGGCCCTCCGAAGGGATGATGAAAAGGCACTAGCGACAGCCCGGGCATGGGAAGCGTTAGTGGTAGAACTCCAGGGGTTGATGTCTGATGCTGGGGACGGGGAGAGCACGTCTGACAGGCAGGAGGTAGCGGGGAGTGGAGAGTAGAAGGGGAGTGGTGGTGGTCTCTGGCTGCCCGCACCTTGGCTTGGCACGAGGGAAGGTTCTGTTTGCTTAGGGAGAGGTTGGGCTCCTGTATCTTATTGTTTAGGGAGGAGGGGCGCATCGAATGGGGGAGAGGGGTAGGGGACGGGGGCACATTGACATGGGGTGGGGGAGGGGGGAGTAGGGGACTGGGTGGGGAAGGTTGTTCCGTCTCCTAGAGAGTCGGTTTTGCTGATAACTGTGCGGTACTTCCTGGAGGGGAGGAGGTGGGAAGATGTTTGATGACTTGCTGATTTGGAAAACAATAAAATGTTTCAACAAAAAATCTATCCATCCATCCATATCTATCTATCCATCCATCCATCCATCCATCCATCCATCCATCCATATCTATCTATCCATCCAGATCTATCCATCCATCCATTCATATCTATCCATCCATATATATCCATATACCCATCCATATCTATCTAGCCATCCATCCACATCTATCCATCATCCATATCTATCCATCCATCCTTCCATATCTATCCATCCATCCATATCTTATCCATCCATATCTATCTATATATCCTTCCATATCTATCCATCCATCCATATCTACCCATCCATCCATATCTATTCATCCATCCATCTCTATCTATTCATCCATCCATATCTATCTATCCATCCATCCATATCTATCTCTCCATCCATATCTATCCATCCATCCATGTCTATCCATCCATCCATATCTATCCATCCATATCCATCCATCCATATCCATCCATCCATATCTATCCATCATCCATATCTATCCATCCATATCTATCCATCCATCCATATCTATCTATCCATCCATCCATCCATCCATATCTATCTATCTATTCATCCATCCATATCTGTCTATCCATATCTATCCATATCTATGCATCCATCCATATCCATCCATCCATGTACATCCATTCATATCCATCCATCCATCCATATCCATCCATCCATATCCATCCATTTCCATCCATCCATCCATCCATCCATCCATCCATCCATCCATCCATATCCATCCATCCATATCTATCCATCCATATCTATCCATCCATCCATCCATCCATCCATATCTATCCATCCATCCATATCTATTCATCCATTCATATCTATCCATCCATCCATCCATATCCATCCATCCATATCTATCCATCCATCCATATCTATCCATCCATCCATATCTATCTATCCATCCATCCATCCATCCATATCTATCCATACATCCATATGTATCTATCCATCCATCCATATGTATCTATCCATCCATCCATATGTATCTATCCATCCATATCTATCCATCCATCCATCCATATCCATCCATCTATCCATATCCATCTATCCATATCTATCCATCCATATCTATCCATCCATCCATATCCATCCATCCATATCTATCCATCTATATCTATCCATCTATCTATCCATATCCATCCATCCATATCTATCTATCCATCTATCCATCCATCCATCCATATCTATCCATTCATCCATCCATATCTATCCATCCATCCATCCATATCTATCCATCCATCCATCTCCATCCATCCATCCCCATCTATCCCCATCCATCCATCCATCCGTCCATCCATCTCCATGCATCCATCCATCCCCATCCATCCATCCATCCCCATCCATCCCCATCCATCCATCTCCATCCATCTCCATCCAT
Source organism: Triturus cristatus (assembly GCF_964204655.1). NCBI lineage: Eukaryota > Metazoa > Chordata > Amphibia > Caudata > Salamandridae > Triturus > Triturus cristatus. The sequence goes on along the minus strand of NW_028187263.1, from coordinate 3,055 downwards.
CTCCATCCATCCATCCATCTCAATCCATCTCCATCCATCCATATCCATCCATATCCATCCGTATCCATCCAAATCTATCCATATCCATCCATCCATCCATCCATCCATATCCATCCATATAAATCCATTTCCATCCATCCATCCATATCCATCCATATCCATCCATCCATCCATCCATCTCCATCCATCCATCCATATCCATCCATATCCATCCATCCATCTCCCTCGATCCATCTCCATCCATCTCCATCCATCTCCATCCATCCATCCATCTCCATCCATCTCCATCCATTTCCATCCATCTCCATCCATCTCTATCCATCCCCATCCATCTCCATCCATCCATCCATCCATCTCCATCCATCTCTATCCATATCCATCCATCCATCTCTATCCATATCCATCCATCCATCTCTATCCATCCATCCATCCATCTCCATCCATATCCATCTATCCATCTCTATCCATCCATCCATCCATCTCCATCCATCCATTCATCCATCCATCCATCTCCATCCATCTCCATCCATCCATCTCCATCCATCTCCATCCATCCATCTCCATTCATCCTTCCATCCATACATCAATCTCCAGCCAGCCATCCATCCATCTCCATCCATCCATCCATCCATCTCCATCCATCCATCCATATCCATCCATCCATATATATCCATCCATATCTATCTATCCATCCATCTATCCATATCCATCCATCCATCCATATCTATCTATCCATCTATCCATATCTATCCATCCATATCCATCCATCCATCCATATCTATCTATCCATCAATCCATATCTATCCATCCATATCCATCCATCCATATCCATCCAGCCATAGCTATCCATCCATATACATCCATGCATCCATATCCATCCATCCATCCATCCATCCATATCCAGCCATCCATCCATCCATATCCATCCATATCTATCTATCCATCCATTCATATCTATCCATCCATCCATCCATATCCATTCATCCATCCATCCTTCCATTTATCTCCATCCATCCATATCCATCCATGCATTCATATCCATCCATCCATCCATATCCAGCCATCCACCTATCCATACCCATCCATATCTATCCATCCATCCATATCTATCCATATCCATTCATCCATATCTATCCATCCATCCATATCTATCCATATCCATCCATCCATATCTATCCATATCCATCCATTCATATCTATCAATATTCATCCATATCTATCCATCCATCCATATCTATCCATCCATCCATATCCATCCATCTATATCCATCCATCCATAAATATACATACATCCCTATCCATACATCCCTATCCATCCATCCATATCCATCCATCCATATCTATCTATCCATATCTATCCATCCATATCTATCCATCCATCCATATCTATCCATCCATCCATATCCATCCATCCATATCTATCCATCCATCCATATCTATCCATCGATCCATATCTATCCATCCATCCATCCATCCATATCTATCTATCCATCTATCCATCCATCCATATCTATCCATCCATCCATATCCATATCAATCCATCCATATCCATCCATCAATATCTATCTATCCATCCATCCATATCTATCCATCTCTCTATATCTATCTATCCATCCATCCCTATGTATCCATCCATCCATATCTATCCATCCATATGTATCTATCCATCCATCCATATCTATCCATCCATCCATATCCATCCATAATTATCCATCCATCCATCCATATCTATCCATCCATCCATCCATATCTATCCATCCATCCATATCTATCCATCCATCCATATCTATCTATCCATCCATCCATATCTATCAATCCATCCATATCTATCCATCTATATCTATCTATCTATCATACATCCATATCTATCTATCTATCTATCATCCATCCATATCTATCTATCTATCTATCTATCTATCTATCTATCTATCTATCTATCTATCTATCTATCTATCTATCTATCTATCTATCTATCTATCTATCTATCTATCCATCCATACCTATCTATCCATCTATCCATATCTATCTATCCATCCATCCATATCGATCTATCTATACATCCATATATCCATCCATCCATCCATCCATCTCTATCCATCCATCCATCTCCATCCATCTCTATCCATCCCCATCCATCTCCATCCATCCATCCATCCATCTCCATCCATCTCTATCCATATCCATCCATCCATCTCTATCCATATCCATCCATCCATCTCTATCCATCCATCCATCCATCTCCATCCATATCCATCTATCCATCTCTATCCATCCATCCATCCATCTCCATCCATCCATTCATCCATCCATCTATCCATCCATCTCTATCCATCTCCATCCATCCATCTCCATCCATCTCCATCCATCCATCTCCATCCATCCATCTCCACCCATCTCCATCCATCCATCTCCATTCATCCTTCCATCCATCCATCAATCTCCAGCCAGCCATCCATCCATCCATCTCCATCCATCCATCCATCCATCCATCTCCATCCATCCATCTCCATCCATCCATATCCATCGATCCATATATATCCATCCATATCTATCAATCCATCCATCTATCCATATCCATCCATCCATATCTATCTATCCATCTATCCATATCTATCCATCCATATCCATCCATCCATCTATATCTATCTATCCATCAATCCATATCTATCCATCCATATCCATCCATCCATATCCATCCAGCCATAGCTATCGATCCATATCCATCCATGCATCCATATCCATCCATCCATCCATCCATCCATCCATATCCAGCCATCCATCCATCCATATCCATCCATATCTATCTATCCATCCATCCATATCTATCCATCCATCCATCCATATCCATCCATCCATCCTTCCATCTATCTCCATCCATCCATATCCATCCATGCATTCATATCCATCCATCCATCCATATCCAGCCATCCATCCATCCATACCCATCCATATCTTTCCATCCATCCATATCTATCCATATCCATTCATCCATATCTATCCATCCATCCATATCTATCCATATCCATCCATCCATATCTATCCATATCCATCCATT
>NW_028187262.1:0-17000 GCF_964204655.1 Triturus cristatus | reverse complement strand
CCTGAAACACCGACCCCAGCACGATACCCTACACTGCCCGAACACCACTGCACTGCCCTACAACCTAAAATACCGGCTCCAACACGACCCCTTCACTGCCTGAACACCACTACACTGTCCTACACCCTGAAACACCGGCCCCAGCACAACCCCCAACACTGCCCGAACACCACTACTGTGACCTACACCCTGAAACACCGGCCCCAACACGACCCCCTACACTGCCCAAACACCACTGCACTGCCCTAAAACCTGAAGCACCGGCCCCAGCACGACCCCCTACACTCCCCGAACACCAATGCACTGCCCTAAACCCTGAAACAACGGCCCCAGCATGACCCCATACACTGCCCAAACACCACTGCACTGCCCTACACCCTGAAACTCCGGCCCCAGCACAACCCCCTACACTGCTCGAACACCACTGCACTGCCCTTCACCCTGAAACACCGGCCCCAGCATGACACCATACACTCCCCGAACACCAATGCACTGCCCTACACCCTGAAACACCGTCCCGAGCACGACCCCCTACACTGCCCGAACACCACTGCACTGCTCTACACCCTGAAACACCGGCCCCAGAACAACCCCCTACACTACCCAAACACCACTGCACTGCCCTAAACCCTGAAACACTGGCCACAGCACGACCCCCTACACTCCCCAAACACCACTGCCCTGCCCTAAGCCCTGAAACACCAGCACCAGCACGACCCCCTATACTCCCCGAACACCACTGCACTGCTCTAAACCCTGAAACACAGGCCCCAGCGCGACCCCTACACTCCCCGAACACCACTGCACTGCCCTAAACCCTGAAACACTGGCCCCATCACAGCCCACTACACTGAACGATTACCACTGCACTGCCCTAAACCCTGTAACACCAGCCCCAGCACAACCCGCTACACTGCCTGAACACCACTGCACTGCCCTAAATCATAAAAAACAGCAGTCCCAGCACGACCCCCTACACTGCCCGACATCACTGCACTGCCCTACACCCTGAAACACCAGCCTTAGCAAGACCCCCTACTATGCCCGAACACCACTGCACTTCCCTTCACCCTGAAACACCGGCCCCAGCACGACCCCCTACACTCCCTGAGCACCACTGCACTGCCCTTCACCCTGAAACACCGGCCCCAGCATGACCCCCTACACTGTCCGAACACCACTGCACTGCCCTAAACCCTGAAACACCGGCCACAGCACCACCCCCTACACTCCCCGAACACCACTGTACTGCCCTAAACCCTGAAACACCGGCACCAGTACGACCCCCTACACTCCCCGAACACCACAGCACTGCCCTAAACCCTGAAACACCGGCCCCAGCACGACCTTCTACACTCCCCGAACACCACTGCACTGCTCTAAACCCTGAAACACCACCCCTAGCACGACCCCCTACAATGCCCGTATGACATTGCCCTACGCCCAGAAACATCGGCCCCAGCACAACCCCCTACACTTCCCAAACACCACTGCACTGCCCTACAACCTGAAACACCGGCCCCAGCACGACCCGCTACACTGCCCGAACACCACTGCTCTGCCCTAAACCTTGAAACACCGCCCCCACACAACCCCTACTCTGCCCGAACAGCACTGCACTGCCCTAAACCCTGAAACACCGGCCCCAGCAAGACACCCTACGATCCCTGATCACCACTGCTCTGCCCTAAACCTTGAAACACCGCCCCCACACAACCCCCTACTCTGCCCGAACAGCACTGCACTGCCCTAAACCCTGAAACACCGGCCCCAGCAAGACACCCTACGATCCCTGATCACCACTGCTCTGCCCTAAACCGTGAAATACCGGCCGCAGCACAACCCCCTACACTCCCCGAACACCACGTTACTGCCCTAAACACTGAAACACCGGCACCAGCACGACCCCCTACACTCCCCGAACACCACAGCACTGCCCTAAACCCTGAAACACCGGCCCCAGCACGACCTCCTACACTCCCCGAACACCACTGCACTGCTCTAAACCCTGAAACACCACCCCTAGCACGACCCCCTACACTGCCCGAACAACACTACACTGCCCTACACACAGAAACACCGGCCCCAGGACGACCCCCTACTCTTCCCAAACACAACTGCACAGCCCTACACCCTCAAACACCGCCGCAGCACGACCCCCTACACTGCCCGAACACCACTGCACTGCACCATGAAACACCAGCCCCAGCACGACCCCCTAAACTGCCCGAACACCACTGCACTGAACCCTAAAAACACTGGCCCCAGCACGACACCCTACACTGCCCGAACACCACTGAACTGCCCTAAACCATGAAATGCCATCCCCAGCATGACCCCCTACACTGCCCGAAAAGCACTGCACTGCCCTAAACCATGAAACACCAGCCCCAGCACGACCCCCTACACTACCCGAAAACCACTGCACTGCCCTACACCCTGAAACACCAGCCCCAGCACGACCCTCTACACTGCCCAAACACCACTGCACTAAACCCTGAAACATCAGCCCCAGCATGACCCCCTACACTGCCCGAAAAGCACTGCACTGCCCTAAACCATGAAACACCAGCCCCAGCAGGACCCCCTACACTACCCGAACACCACTGCACTGCCCTACACCCTGAAACACCAGCCCCAGCACGACCCTCTACACTGCCCAAACACCACTGCACTAAACCCTAAAACATCAGCCCCAGCACGACCCCCTACACTGCCGGAACCCCACTGCACTGCCCTAAACCCTGAAACACCACCCCCAGCATGACCCACTACACTGCCCGAACCCCACTGCACTGCCCTAAACCCTGAAACACCACCCCCAGCATGACCCACTACACGGCCCGGACAGCACTGCTCTGCCCTAAACCCTGAAAAAATACCCCCAACACGACCCCCTACTCTGCCCGAACACACTGCACTGCCCTAAACCCTGAAAAACCGGCCCCAGCAAGACACACTACGATCCCTGAACACCACTGCTCTGCCCTAAACCCTGAGATGCCGGCCCCAGCATGACCCCCTGCACACCCCGAACACCACTGCACTGCCCTGAACCCTGAAACACCGACCCCAGCACGATACCCTACACTGCCCGAACACCACTGCACAGCCCTACAAACTGAAATACCGGCTCCAACACGACCCCTTCACTGCCTGAACACCACTACACTGTCCTACACCCTGAAACACCGGCCCCAGCACAACCCCCAACACTGCCCGAACACCACTGCTGTGACCTACACCCTGAAACACCTGCCCCAGCACGACCCCCTACACTCCCCGAACACCACTGCACTGCCCTAAAACCTGAAGCACCGGCCCCAGCACGACCCCCTACACTCCCCGAACACCAATGCACTGCCCTAAACCCTGAAACAACGGCCCCAGCATGACCCCATACACTGCCCAAACACCACTGCACTGCCCTACAAACTGAAATACCGGCTCCAACACGACCCCTTCACTGCCTGAACACCACTACACTGTCCTACACCCTGAAACACCGGCCCCAGCACAACCCCCAACACTGCCCGAACACCACTGCTGTGACCTACACCCTGAAACACCGGCCCCAGCACGACCCCCTACACTCCCCGAACACCACTGCACTGCCCTAAAACCTGAAGCACCGGCCCCAGCACGACCCCCTACACTCCCCGAACACCAATGCACTGCCCTAAACCCTGAAACAACGGCCCCAGCATGACCCCATACACTGCCCAAACACCACTGCACTGCCCTACACCCTGAAACTCCGGCCCCAGCACAACCCCCTACACTGCTCGAACACCACTGCACTGCCCTTCACCCTGAAACACCGGCCCCAGCATGACACCATACACTCCCCGAACACCAATGCACTGCCCTACACCCTGAAACACCGTCCCGAGCACGACCCCCTACACTGCCCGAACACCACTGCACTGCTCTACACCCTGAAACACCGGCCCCAGAACAACCCCCTACACTACCCAAACACCACTGCACTGCCCTAAACCCTGAAACACTGGCCACAGCACGACCCCCTACACTCCCCAAACACCACTGCCCTGCCCTAAGCCCTGAAACACCAGCACCAGCACGACCCCCTATACTCCCCGAACACCACTGCACTGCTCTAAACCCTGAAACACAGGCCCCAGCGCGACCCCTACACTCCCCGAACACCACTGCACTGCCCTAAACCCTGAAACACTGGCCCCATCACAGCCCACTACACTGAACGATTACCACTGCACTGCCCTAAACCCTGTAACACCAGCCCCAGCACAACCCGCTACACTGCCTGAACACCACTGCACTGCCCTAAATCATAAAAAACAGCAGTCCCAGCACGACCCCCTACACTGCCCGACATCACTGCACTGCCCTACACCCTGAAACACCAGCCTTAGCAAGACCCCCTACTATGCCCGAACACCACTGCACTTCCCTTCACCCTGAAACACCGGCCCCAGCACGACCCCCTACACTCCCTGAGCACCACTGCACTGCCCTTCACCCTGAAACACCGGCCCCAGCATGACCCCCTACACTGTCCGAACACCACTGCACTGCCCTAAACCCTGAAACACCGGCCACAGCACCACCCCCTACACTCCCCGAACACCACTGTACTGCCCTAAACCCTGAAACACCGGCACCAGTACGACCCCCTACACTCCCCGAACACCACAGCACTGCCCTAAACCCTGAAACACCGGCCCCAGCACGACCTTCTACACTCCCCGAACACCACTGCACTGCTCTAAACCCTGAAACACCACCCCTAGCACGACCCCCTACAATGCCCGTATGACATTGCCCTACGCCCAGAAACATCGGCCCCAGCACAACCCCCTACACTTCCCAAACACCACTGCACTGCCCTACAACCTGAAACACCGGCCCCAGCACGACCCGCTACACTGCCCGAACACCACTGCTCTGCCCTAAACCTTGAAACACCGCCCCCACACAACCCCTACTCTGCCCGAACAGCACTGCACTGCCCTAAACCCTGAAACACCGGCCCCAGCAAGACACCCTACGATCCCTGATCACCACTGCTCTGCCCTAAACCTTGAAACACCGCCCCCACACAACCCCCTACTCTGCCCGAACAGCACTGCACTGCCCTAAACCCTGAAACACCGGCCCCAGCAAGACACCCTACGATCCCTGATCACCACTGCTCTGCCCTAAACCGTGAAATACCGGCCGCAGCACAACCCCCTACACTCCCCGAACACCACGTTACTGCCCTAAACACTGAAACACCGGCACCAGCACGACCCCCTACACTCCCCGAACACCACAGCACTGCCCTAAACCCTGAAACACCGGCCCCAGCACGACCTCCTACACTCCCCGAACACCACTGCACTGCTCTAAACCCTGAAACACCACCCCTAGCACGACCCCCTACACTGCCCGAACAACACTACACTGCCCTACACACAGAAACACCGGCCCCAGGACGACCCCCTACTCTTCCCAAACACAACTGCACAGCCCTACACCCTCAAACACCGCCGCAGCACGACCCCCTACACTGCCCGAACACCACTGCACTGCACCATGAAACACCAGCCCCAGCACGACCCCCTAAACTGCCCGAACACCACTGCACTGAACCCTAAAAACACTGGCCCCAGCACGACACCCTACACTGCCCGAACACCACTGAACTGCCCTAAACCATGAAATGCCATCCCCAGCATGACCCCCTACACTGCCCGAAAAGCACTGCACTGCCCTAAACCATGAAACACCAGCCCCAGCACGACCCCCTACACTACCCGAAAACCACTGCACTGCCCTACACCCTGAAACACCAGCCCCAGCACGACCCTCTACACTGCCCAAACACCACTGCACTAAACCCTGAAACATCAGCCCCAGCATGACCCCCTACACTGCCCGAAAAGCACTGCACTGCCCTAAACCATGAAACACCAGCCCCAGCAGGACCCCCTACACTACCCGAACACCACTGCACTGCCCTACACCCTGAAACACCAGCCCCAGCACGACCCTCTACACTGCCCAAACACCACTGCACTAAACCCTAAAACATCAGCCCCAGCACGACCCCCTACACTGCCGGAACCCCACTGCACTGCCCTAAACCCTGAAACACCACCCCCAGCATGACCCACTACACTGCCCGAACCCCACTGCACTGCCCTAAACCCTGAAACACCACCCCCAGCATGACCCACTACACGGCCCGGACAGCACTGCTCTGCCCTAAACCCTGAAAAAATACCCCCAACACGACCCCCTACTCTGCCCGAACACACTGCACTGCCCTAAACCCTGAAAAACCGGCCCCAGCAAGACACACTACGATCCCTGAACACCACTGCTCTGCCCTAAACCCTGAGATGCCGGCCCCAGCATGACCCCCTGCACACCCCGAACACCACTGCACTGCCCTGAACCCTGAAACACCGACCCCAGCACGATACCCTACACTGCCCGAACACCACTGCACAGCCCTACAAACTGAAATACCGGCTCCAACACGACCCCTTCACTGCCTGAACACCACTACACTGTCCTACACCCTGAAACACCGGCCCCAGCACAACCCCCAACACTGCCCGAACACCACTGCTGTGACCTACACCCTGAAACACCTGCCCCAGCACGACCCCCTACACTCCCCGAACACCACTGCACTGCCCTAAAACCTGAAGCACCGGCCCCAGCACGACCCCCTACACTCCCCGAACACCAATGCACTGCCCTAAACCCTGAAACAACGGCCCCAGCATGACCCCATACACTGCCCAAACACCACTGCACTGCCCTACAAACTGAAATACCGGCTCCAACACGACCCCTTCACTGCCTGAACACCACTACACTGTCCTACACCCTGAAACACCGGCCCCAGCACAACCCCCAACACTGCCCGAACACCACTGCTGTGACCTACACCCTGAAACACCGGCCCCAGCACGACCCCCTACACTCCCCGAACACCACTGCACTGCCCTAAAACCTGAAGCACCGGCCCCAGCACGACCCCCTACACTCCCCGAACACCAATGCACTGCCCTAAACCCTGAAACAACGGCCCCAGCATGACCCCATACACTGCCCAAACACCACTGCACTGCCCTACACCCTGAAACGCCGGCCCCAGCACGACCCCCTACACTGCTCGAACACCACTGCACTGCCCTTCACCCTGAAACACCGGCCCCAGCATGACACCATACACTCCCCGAACACCAATGCACTGCCCTACACCCTGAAACACCGGCCCGAGCACGACCCCCTACACTGCCCGAACACCACTGCACTGCTCTACACCCTGAAACAGAGGCCCCAGAACAACCCCCTACACTACCCGAACACCACTGCACTGCCTAAACCCTGAAACACTGGCCACAGCACGACCCCCTACACTGCCCGAACACCAATGCACTGCTCTAAACCCTGAAATACAGGCCCCAGCACGACCCCCTACACTCCCCGAACACCACTGCACTGCCCTAAACCCTGAAACACCAGCCCCATCACAACCCACTACACTGAACGATTACCACTGCACTGCCCTAAACCCTGTAACACCAGCCCCAGCACAACCCGCTACACTGCCCAAACACCACGGCACTACACCCTGAAACACCAGCCCCAGCACGACCCCCTACACCTCCCGAACACCACTGCACTGCCCTAAACCCTAAAAACACCGGCCCCATCACGACCCCCTTCTCTTCCCAAACACCACTGCACTGCCCTACACCAAGAAACACCAGCCCCAGCATGACCCCCTACACTACCCGAACACCACTGCACTGCCCTACACCCTGAAACACCAACCCCAGCACGACCCCCTACACTGCCCAAACTCCACTGCACTAAACCCTGAAACATCAGCCCCAGCACCACTCCCTACACTGCCCGAATCCCACAGCACTGTCCTAAACCCTAAAACACCAGCCACAGCACGACCCCCACACTGTCCACACACCACTGCACTACCCCAAACCCTGAAACACCACCCCCAGCACAACCCACTACACTGCCCGGACACCACTGCTCGGCCCTAAACCCTGAAAAAATACCCCCAGCATGACCCCCTACTCTTCCCGAACACCACTGCTCGGCCATAAACCTTGAAACACCGCCCCCAACATGACCCCCTACTCTTCCCAAACACCACTGCACTGCCCTACACCATGAAACACCAGCCCCACCATGACCCCCTACACTGCCTGAACACCACTGCACTCCCCTAAAGGCTGAAACACCAGCCCCAGCAGGACCCCCTACACTGCCCGAACACCACTGCACTGCCCTACACCCTGAAACACCAGCCCCAGCACGACCCTCTACACTGCCCAAACACCACTGCACTAAACCCTGAAACATCAGCCCCAGCACGACCCCCTACACTGCCCGAACCCCACTGCACTGCCCTAAACCCTGAAACACCACCCCCAGCATGACCCACTACACTGCCCGGACACCACTGCTCTGCCCTAAACCCTGAAAAAATACCCCCAACACGACCCCCTACTCTGCCCCAACATCACTGCACTGCCCTAAACCCTGAAAAACCGGCCCCAGCAAGACACACTACGATCCCTGAACACCACTGCTCTGCCCTAAACCCTGAAATGCCGGCCCCAGCATGACCCCCTACGCTCCCCGAACACCACTGCACAGCCATAAACCCTGAAACACCGGCCCCAGCACGACCCACTGCACGCCCCGAACACCACTGCACTGCCCTGAACCCTGAAACACCGACCCCAGCACGATACCCTACACTGCCCGAACACCACTGCACAGCCCTACAAACTGAAATACCGGCTCCAACACGACCCCTTCACTGCCTGAACACCACTACACTGTCCTACACCCTGAAACACCGGCCCCAGCACAACCCCCAACACTGCCCGAACACCACTGCTGTGACCTACACCCTGAAACACTGGCCCCAGCACGACCCCCTACACTCCCCGAACACCACTGCACTGCCCTAAAACCTGAAGCACCGGCCCCAGCACGACCCCCTACACTCCCCGAACACCAATGCACTGCCCTAAACCCTGATACAACGGCCCCAGCATGACCGCATACACTGCCCAAACACCACTGCACTGCCCTACAAACTGAAATACCGGCTCCAACACGACCCCTTCACTGCCTGAACACCACTACACTGTCCTACACCCTGAAACACCGGCCCCAGCACAACCCCCAACACTGCCCGAACACCACTGCTGTGACCTACACCCTGAAACACCGGCCCCAGCACGACCGCCTACACTCCCCGAACACCACTGCACTGCCCTAAAACCTGAAGCACCGGCCCCAGCATGACCCCCTACACTCCCCGAACACCAATGCACTGCCCTAAACCCTGAAACAACGGCCCCAGCATGACCCCATACACTGCCCAAACACCACTGCACTGCCCTACACCCTGAAACTCCGGCCCCAGCACGACCCCCTACACTGCTCGAACACCACTGCACTGCCCTTCACCCTGAAACACCGGCCCCAGCATGACACCATACACTCCCCGAACACCAATGCACTGCCCTACACCCTGAAACACCGGCCCGAGCACGACCCCCTAAACTGCCCGACCACCACTGCACTGCTCTACACCCTGAAACAGAGGCCCCAGAACAACCCCCTACACTACCCGAACACCACTGCACTGCCCTAAACCCTGAAACACTGGCCACAGCACGACCCCCTACACTGCCCGAACACCACTGCACTGCTCTAAACACTGAAATACAGGCCCCAGCACGACCCCCTACACTCCCCGAACACCACTGCACTGCCCTAAACCCTGAAACACCGGCCCCATCACAACCCACTACACTGAACGATTACCACTGCACTGCCCTAAACCCTGTAACACCAGCCCCAGCACAACCCGCTACACTGCCCAAACACCACGGCACTACACCCTGAAACACCAGCCCCAGCACGACCCCCTACACTGCCCGAACACCACTGCACTGCCCTAAACCCTAAAAACACCGGCCCCATCACGACCCCCTTCTCTTCCCAAACACCACTGCACTGCCCTACACCAAGAAACACCAACCCCAGCACGACCCCCTACACTGCCCAAACTCCACTGCACTAAAAACCCTTAAACATCAGCCCCAGCACCACCCCCTACACTGCCCGAACCCCACAGCACTGTCCTAAACCCTAAAACACCAGTCCCAGCACGACCCCCACACTGTCCACACACCACTGCACTACCCCAAACCCTGAAACACCACCCCCAGCACAACCCACTACACTGCCCGGACACCACTGCTCGGCCCTAAACCCTGAAAAAATACCCCCAGCATGACCCCCTACTCTTCCCGAACACCACTGCTCGGCCATAAACCTTGAAACACCGCCCCCAACATGACCCCCTACTCTTCCCAAACACCACTGCACTGCCCTGCACCATGAAACACCAGCCCCACCATGACCCCCTACACTGCCTGAACACCACTGCACTCCCCTAAAGCCTGAAACACCAGCCCCAGCAGGACCCCCTACACTGCCCGAACACCACTGCACTGCCCTACACCCTGAAACACCAGCCCCAGCACGACCCTCTACACTGCCCAAACACCACTGCACTAAACCCTGAAACATCAGCCCCAGCACGACCCCCTACACTGCCCGAACCCCACTGCACTGCCCTAAACCCTGAAACACCACCCCCAGCATGACCCACTACACTGCCCGGACACCACTGCTCTGCCCTAAACCCTGAAAAAATACCCCCAACACGACCCCCTACTCTGCCCGAACATCACTGCACTGCCTAAACCCTGAAAAACCGGCCCCAGCAAGACACACTACGATCCCTGAACACCACTGCTCTGCCCTAAACCCTGAAATGCCGGCCCCAGCATGACCCCCTACGCTCCCCGAACACCACTGCACAGCCATAAACCCTGAAACACCGGCCCCAGCACGACCCACTGCACGCCCCGAACACCACTACACTGCCCTGAACCCTGAAACACCGACCCCAGCACGATACCCTACACTGCCCGAACACCACTGCACTGCCCTACAACCTGAAATACCGGCTCCAACACGACCCCTTCACTGCCTGAACACCACTACACTGTCCTACACCCTGAAACACCGGCCCCAGCACAACCCCCAACACTGCCCGAACACCACTGCTGTGACCTACACCCTGAAACACCGGCCCCAACACGACCCCCTACACTGCCCAAACACCACTGCACTGCCCTAAAACCTGAAGCACCGGCCCCAGCACGACCCCCTACACTCCCCGAACACCAATGCACTGCCCTAAACCCTGAAACAACGGCCCCAGCATGACCCCATACACTGCCCAAACACCACTGCACTGCCCTACACCCTGAAACTCCGGCCCCAGCACGACCCCCTACACTGCTCGAACACCACTGCACTGCCCTTCACCCTGAAACACCGGCCCCAGCATGACACCATACACTCCCCGAACACCAATGCACTGCCCTACACCCTGAAACACCGGCCCGAGCACGACCCCCTACACTGCCCGAACACCACTGCACTGCTCTACACCCTGAAACAGAGGCCCCAGAACAACCCCCTACACTACCCGAACACCACTGCACTGCCCTATACCCTGAAACACTGGCCACAGCACGACCCCCTACACTCCCCAAACACCACTGCACTGCCTTAAGCCCTGAAACACCAGCACCAGCACGACCCCCTATACTCCCCGAACACCACTGCACTGCTCTAAACCCAGAAATACAGGCCCTAGCACGAACCCCTACACTCCCCAAACACCACTGCACTGCCCTAAACCCTGAAACACCGGCCCCATCACAACCCACTACACTGAACAATTACCACTGCACTGCCCTAAACCCTGTAACACCAGCCCCAGCACAACCCGCTACACTGCCCGAACACCACTGCACTGCCCTAAATCATGAAACAGCAGTCCCAGCACGACCCCCTACAATGCCCGACATCACTGCACTGCCCTACACCCTGAAACACCAGCCTTAGCAAGACCCCCTACTATGCCCGAACACCACTGCACTTCCCTTCACCCTGAAACACCGGCCCCAGCACGACCCCCTACACTTCCCAAACACCACTGCACTGCCCTACACCCTGAAACACCGGCCCCAGCACGACCCGCTACCCTGCCCGAACACCACTGCTCCGCCCTAAACCTTGAAACACCGGCCCCAGCAAGACACCCTACGATCCCTGATCACCACTGCTCTGCCCTAAACCCTGAAGTACCGTCCCCAGCACAACCCCCTACGCTCCCCGAACATCACTGCACAGCCCTAAACCCTAAAACACCAGCCCCAGCATAACCCCCTACACTCCCAGAACACCACTGCACTGCCCTAAACCCTGAAACACCGGCCACAGCATGACCCCCTACGCTCCTTGAACACCATGTTACTGCCCTAAACCCTGAAACACCGGCACCAGCATGACCCCCTACACTCCCCGAACACCACAGCACTGCCCTAAACCCTGAAACACCAGCCCCAGCACAACCTCCTACACTCCCCGAACACCACTGCACTGCTCTAAACCCTGAAACACCAACCCTAGCACGACCCCCTACACTGCCCGAACAACACTACACTGCCCTACACCCAGAAACACCGGCCCCAGCACAACTCCCTACTCTTCCCAAACACCACTGCACTGCCCTACACCCTGAAACACCGCCCCAGCATGACCACCTACACTGCCCGAACACCACTGCACTACACCCTGAAACACCAGGCCCAGCACGACCCCCTACACTGCCCAAACACCACTGCACTGCCCTAAACCCTAAAAACACCGGCCCCATCATGACCCCCTTCTCTTCCCAAACACCACTGCACTGCCCTACACCATGAAACACCAACCCCAGCACGACCCCCTACACTGCCCAAACACCACTGCACTAAACCCTGAAACATCAGCCCCAACACAACCCCCTACACTGCTCGAACACCACTGCACTGCGCTTCACCCTAAAACACCGGCCCCAGCACGACACCATACACTCCCCGAACACCAATGCACTGCCCTACACCCTGAAACACCTGCCCCAGCACAACCCCCTACACTGCCCGAACACCACTGCACTGCTCTATACCCTGAAACACCGGCCCCAGAACAACCCGCTACACTACCCGAACACCACTGCACTGCCCTAAACCCTGAAACACTGGCCACAGCACGACCCCCTACACTCCCCGAATACCACTGCACTGCCCTAAGCCCTGAAACACCAGCCCCAGCACAACCCCTTATACTCCCCGAACACCACTGCACTGCTCTAAACCCTGAAACACAGGCCCCATCACGACCCCCTACACTCCCCGAACACCACTGCACTGCCCTAAACCCTGAAACACCGGCCCCATCACAACCCACTACACTGAACGATTACCACTGCACTGCCCTAAACCCTGTAACACCAGCCCCAGCACAACCCGCTACACTGCTTGAACACCACTGCACTGCCCTAAATCATGAAACAGCAGTCCCAGCACGAACCCCTACACTGCCCGACATCACTGCACTGCTCTACACCCTGAAACACCAGCCTTAGCAAGACCCCCTACTATGCCCGAACACCACTGCACTTCCCTTCACCCTGAAACACCGACCCCAGCACGACCCCCTACACTCCCTGAGCACCACTGCACTGCCCTGCACCCTGAAACACCGGCCCCAGCATGACCCCCTACACTGTCCGAACACCACTGCACTGCCCTAAGCCCTGAAACACCAGCCACAGCACCACCCCCTACACTCCCCGAACACCACTGCACTGATCTAAACCCTGAAACACCATCCCAGCACGACCCCCTACACTGCCCGAACAACACTACACTGCCCTACACCCAGAAACACCGGTCCCAGCACGACCCCCTACTCTTCCCAAACACCACTGCACTGCCCTACACCCTGAAACACCGCCCCAGCATGACCTCCTACCCTGCCCAAACACCACGGCACTACACCCTGAAACACCAGCCCCAGCACGACCCCTTACACTGCCTGAACACCACTGCACAGCCCTAAATCATGAAACAGCAGTCCCAGCACGACCCCCTACACTGCCCGACATAACTGCACTGCCCTACACCCTGAAACACCAGCCTTAGCAAGACGCCCAACTATGCCCGAACACCACTGCACTTCCCTTCACCCTGAAACACCGGCCCCAGAACAACCCCCTACACTACCCGAACACCACTGCACTGCCCTAAACCCTGAAACACTGGCCACAGCACGACCCCCTACACTCCCCAAACACCACTGCACTGCCCTAAGCCCTGAAACACCAGCACCAGCACGACCCACTATACTCCCCGAACACCACTGCACTGCTCTAAACCCTGAAATACAGGCCCCAGCACGACCCCCTATACTCCCCGAACACCACTGCACTGCCCTAAACCCTGAAACACCGGCCCCATCACAACCCACTACACTGAACGATTACCACTGCACTGCCCTAAACCCTGTAACACCAGCCCCAGCACAACCCGCTACACTGCCCGAACACCACTGCACTGCCCTAAATCATGAAACAGCAGTCCCAGCACGACCCCCTACAATGCCCGACATCACTGCACTGCCCTACACCCTGAAACACCAGCCTTAGCAAGACCCCCTACTATGCCCGAACACCACTGCACTTCCCTTCACCCTGAAACACTGGCACCAGCACGACCCCCTACACTCCCTGAGCACCACTGCACTGCCCTTCACCCTGAAACACCGGCCCCAGCATGACCCCCTACACTGTCCGAACACCACTGCACTGCCCTAAACCCTGAAACAGCGGCCACAGCACCACCCCCTACACTCCCCGAACACCACTGTACTGCCCTAAACCCTGAAACACCGGCACCAGTACGACCCCCTACACTCCCCGAACACCACAGCACTGCCCTAAACCCTGAAACACCGGCCCCAGCACGACCTCCTACACTCCCCGAATACCACTGTACTGCTCTAAACCCTGAAACACCACCCCTAGCACGACCCCCTACAATGCCCGAACGTCATTGCCCTACGCCCAGAAACACCGGCCCCAGCACAACCCCCTACACTTCCCAAACACCACTGCACTGCCCTACACCCTGAAACACCGGCCCCAGCACGACCCGCTACCCTGCCCAAACACCACTGCTCTGCCCTAAACCTTGAAACACCGGCCCCAGCAAGACACCCTACGATCCCTGATCACCACTGCTCTGCCCTAAACCCTGAAATACCGGCCCCAGCACAACCCCCTACGCTCCCCGAACACCACTGCACAGCCCTAAACCCTAAAACACCGGCCCCAGCATGACCCCCTACACTCCCAGAACACCACAGCACTGCCCTAAACCCTGAAACACCGGCCCCAGCACAACCTCCTACACTCCCCGAACACCACTGCACTGCTCTAAACCCTGAAACACCAACCCTAGCACGACCCCCTACACTGCCCGAACAACACTACACTGCCCTACACCCAGAAACACCGGCCCCAGCACGACTCCCTACTCTTCCCAAACACCACTGCACTGCCCTACACCCTGAAACACCGCCCCAGCATGACCCCCTACACTGCCCGAACACCACTGCACTACACCCTGAAACACCAGGCCCAGCACGACCCCCTACACTGCCCGAACACCACTGCACTGCCCTAAACCCTAAAAACACCGGCCCCATCACGACCCCCTTCTCTTCCCAAACACCACTGCACTGCCCTACACCATGAAACACCAGCCCCAGCATGACCCCCTACACTACCCGAACACGACTGCACTGCCCTACACCCTGAAACGCCAACCCCAGCACGACCCCCTACACTGCCCAAACACCACTGCACTAAACCCTGAAACATCAGCCCCAGCACGACCCCCTACACTGCTCGAACACCACTGCACTGCGCTTCACCCTGAAACACCGGCCCCAGCACGACACCATACACTCCCCGAACACCAATGCACTGCCCTACACCCTGAAACACCGGCCCCAGCACGACCCCCTACACTGCCCGAACACCACTGCACTGCTCTATACCCTGAAACACCGGCCCCAGAACAACCCGCTACACTACCCGAACACCACTGCACAGCCCTAAATCATGAAACAGCAGTCCCAGCACGACCCCCTACACTGCCCGAACACCCCTGCACTGCCCTTCACCCTGAAACACCGGCCCCAGCATGACACCATACACTCCCCGAACACCAATGCACTGCCCTACACCCTGAAACACCGGCCCCAGAACAACCCCCACCACTACCCGAACACCACTGCACTGCCCTAAACCCTGAAACACTGGCCACAGCACGACCCCCTACACTCCCCAAACACCACTGCACTGCCCTAAGCCCTGAAACACCAGCACCAGCACGACCCTCTATACTCCCCGAACACCACTGCACTGCTCTAAACCCTGAAACACCGACCCCAGAACAACCCCCTACATTACCCGAACACCACTGCACTGCCCTAAACCCTGAAACACTGGCCACAGCACGACCCCCTACACTCCCCAAACACCACTGCACTGCCCTAAGCCCTGAAACACCAGCACCAGCACGACCCCCTATACTCCCCGAACACCACTGCACTGCCCTAAACCCTGAAACACCGGCCCCATCACAACCCACTACACTGAACGATTACCACTGCACTGCCCTAAAGCCTGTAACACCAGCCCCAGCACAACCCGCTACACTGCCCAAACACCACTGCACTGCCCTAAAACCTGAAACACCGGCCCCAGCACGACACCATACACTCCCCGAACACCAATGCACTGCCCTACACCCTGAAACACCGGCCCCAGCACGACCCCCTACACTGCCCGAACACCACTGCACTGCTCTATACCCTGAAACACCGGCCCCAGAACAACCCGCTACACTACCCGAACACCACTGCACTGCCCTAAACCCTGAAACACTGGCCACAGCATGACTCCCTACACTCCCCGCACACCACTGCACTGCCCT
>NW_028187261.1:0-100000 GCF_964204655.1 Triturus cristatus | reverse complement strand
AAGTGGGCACATGGATTGACGTGAGTGCATGAATGAATTACTGAGTAAATGGATGTATCAGTTTTTTGGTGCATCAATTGTAAACAGGGGGAAGAGGGAGCACTCTTGTAGCTCATATTTCTGCAGCTCACAATGTGCCTGCTACAGGATGCCCTGCACTCACAGCCACTTTACAGTTTCCACTGAAATACATGGTATATTGGAGACATTGAACACTACCCATCTAAAAAGAATGCTCGAGGGACATCATTTTAGGAGAGACTGAGCGCAGTTTCTTCTTTGAACGGTGTCTAAGGGGGTTGCAAGTTTCACATTGATGGGGGCCTCCGTAGTTGAGGTCAGGGCCTACCAGACGATTGCAAGTAGTCACCTGGAGTGGTCGGGGATGGTCTGGCAGTGGTGTCGCCTTTGGCAGGTGTCCCGGTCTAGGCTCCGCTTACGCTTGCGGCAGTCTCTTGGATTCTCGTCTCCCCTCCCGGCATGCCACATAGATGGGTGTTTCACCCTTACGGGACCATCTCACCCTCTACACCCTGGGCATGAGCACACTGTTGCTGCTTTCCCCCTCCTCACTCCCGCCAATCTACCAGGTTTCACCTCACCTCACCTCACCTCTCCACTTCAGTTTACTTTTCCTGCCCATGAAGGGCTCCTCACCAGGTGCTGCAGCCTCCATTGATGCCAGTGGGCAACTGATCCCATGTGTTCTCTCCTGGGGTGGTGTGTGCGAAGGGGATCTCCTATTGCTCACCCTCGGAGATGCTGTAGGTGGGTCCAGTTCTTTAGCTGGCTGACCCGCCGTGTGACCTTCACACTATACTGTCGTCTCCACAGGGAGCCCTGCTGGTGCTGTGCAGTCCCCCTCCATCGGGGATAGGGTTCAGGGTGTAGTCCTCTGCCGGTCACCTCAGGTCGCTGAAAGCCCATCTCCGGGCCCCGAACTGGTGAATTGCAGTATTTCCTAAGCGCCCATTGCCATCTTGCCTGCCATGTCGCTTTCCCGGTGCTGATCACAGGGCTGTTTGCTCCCCATATGCAGAAGCCACAGCTACTCCGCCAAGTTCTTTGCCCCCCTAGAGTTTGCCATTACACTCATGGTTGTGTGGGCCTTCAGGTCCACAGGATGCTGTCCATCATGGGCCTCAGGCACCGGAGCTTGGCAATCACAATCATACTGTCATCTTCATGCATCTCTGGCCATGCCCCAAACATGGTCATTCTTGCTGAAGTAGTCAGGATGGGTGTGTGGCATAAGTTAATGGACTCAGAAAAGTTGCAGGTCTAGAAACAGAATTGCTTTGCATTATCATCTTTAAACAGGCAAAAATATTGAATGATAAAGCCAATAGTTTGTTAAAGAATGGTCATGTGTGTTGGTTGAGCTGTGACGTGGTAAAGGTAGTGCAAAAAATGAACCTTGGGAGGAATAGAAATGTACTCCGTCATAGTTACTGCAACAGTCTGAACACATCAAAATAGGATTATTGTGACATCCACACCACCTAAAGATCATCAGCACAGGCAAGAAGGAAAAGAAAGAGTGACACCTTCAGCTCTCATTTATTTTTCAGCAGCTCTTCTTTAAGATAAGGTGACAAATAAAAATAGCAATCTTAACCATAGAAGTTGAGATATTTCTAAATTATCAGCTCCCCTTACAGCAACATACAAATCCACCAAGAAACTCAATGTGTGTTTTAAGGAATGGACTAAAAATAGTTCAGCTGTATAAGGCTCTCTCTAAAACACCAGGTAAGGTGGCTACAAAGTAGAAGAATGGGAATTATACATTTATAGATGGATAACAGGGATAAATTCACCATGGGTGCCAGAGTGATATCCAGTAGACAACAAGAGTGAAGCTCAAAACTACAAGGTGAAAACATCCCTGTTGTTCACTTTTACCCATCTCTAATTTTATGTTATGTATGACTTCCAAAATCATCTATCCTTGCTATCAATTTTCCCACATGGACAAAGGAGTAATAGGTTAATCATACATAACATGGCCTCTCCTCCCTGTTTCAAATGTAATTTGCGTCAATGAATGTTCCATGGGTTTTGATGCAAATCCCTATCTACTTACATTGGTAGACATGGATTTTTGCCAAAACCTAATGCTTCCACGAGGCTGGTATAATGAGAAGAAATGCCTTAATTTCTCCTTATTTTCTCAACTTTGCATGAATGCTGCATTGTATAGCACACATGCAAAATGGGAAAAGTCTCAATGCATAGTTTTTGTACTGAAAGGGTTGCCTTTCGGTACAAAAGTTGTGCTTTAGAAAAGGCACACACCGTTTTGCTCTATAGCGCAAGGGTATGTGTGTTGGAACGTGGCAGTCAAACATGCACTAGCACTGATGGAGAGAAAACATTTACATATTCCATTGTGCATATTAATATGTAAACAAAGGCAAACAACATAAAGACTCAGAATTCTTGGTACAAGCTTTGCAAAGTAACATTAGGAATTGATTGCCTTTAGGTTATTTCCAAATATCTTTCAAGTCAGAAGGAATTCAAAGGGCTAGTGAAAATCAGCACTAAACAATTATCAAGAGTGGAAGACAAAGCCAGCCTCGCAAAAAGAAGTCATGGGTGGATGACTCTTCAATCCTATGCCTTACTAATCCCACAGCCGTACCTTACCACATTGTTTAGTGCTCGGACGAAACTAAGTTTTTTAAAACTGAGACTGGGAGTCATCAATCTGTTGACACATCGGCCAAAATGGAAAAGAGAACATGGAAAAGTACAGTGCCGACTTTGTGGGTCTCCCAAAGAAGACATTATACACATCATATGCCTGTGTCCTCTACTATTGACAGAGCGACGGGCTTTACTCAAGCATCACTGGAATAGAAAGATGATTAGAAGCTGTAGAGCAGCAGTTTTGGCGTGTTTCGATCCTAGGAACACTAAATTAAATTGTGCCCTAGTAAGATCTATGGAGTGCGCTGCAAAAAACATACTGAGCTGTCCAGAGTCTGCGACCCCCCATTGGAATAATGCTGCTAAATCCTCACTTGCTGCTTCTGGCTCCTTTGAATATGACTTTTTAAACTGAAGTTTTACATTATTATCCATACATATCAACTTTTTATGGAATTATCGTCTTAAATTAACCTCGAATTTTAAATGTTTGTATTTGCAATGGTTTACTTTTAAATCACGCAATAAAGTTATATTTATTTATTCTTTCAAATCAGTTTATTTTCTATTACAGTGTAGCGCACCATCATTCTTTAAATGCAGATAAGGATCAAATGGCAATAGTGAAGTATTCTGGTACTCAAATCTGATGCAAATTGCTTTTAGAAAAGTTTATAAAACCACTTACAATTTTCAGACACAAAAAATCTAAATTCAATAGCTTCATCTAAAATAAATATTTATTAGAATAAATAGAGAAATGATTAATTTATATGAAAAATATTTTTATAAGTACACAGGTATGCAGCTTTTCCTTTAAAAGTCTGTCCTTTCTGCTGCTGGTATGTGTTTCCAGTGAGTTAAGTGTGTTTAAATGCAAAGTGTGTTTAAGACTGCAGTACCGCCTCCTGTCTACAGGGGCAGAGCTGAGCAAAAATATAAACACACTTGATGAAACACAGGTCCCCACAAAGCAATTTTTTAAAAAGTTGTGAAAATTGACACAGATGTTCCTGAAGTCATTTTTTAACATTTAGAAGGCACTTCCTTGTGGGGACCTGGGTTCAGGTCCCCACAGTGCAATCAAGTCCCGACAGCGTGAGTGTGTTATCACACCCAAGTCCCCACAAGGATAGTAACACAAACCCACACAACCACACACACACACACAACCACACACACAACCACACACACAACCACACACACAACACACACAGCCACACACACACAAGCACACACAACCACACACACACTCAACCGCACCCACAACCGCACCTGCATCCACAACTGCACTCACACACACACAACCACACACACAACCACAACCACAACCACACACACAACAATACACACACAAAAACACACACAACCAGACACACACAACCAGACACACACAACCACACCAACACAACCACACACACAACCACACCCACAACCACACACAAAACCACACATAACCATACACACAAGCACACACACAACCACAACCATACATACAACCATACCCACAACCATACACACACACAACCACACACAACCACACAACCACAACCAACCACACACACACAACCACAACCACACACACACAACCACAACCACACACACAACCACACACACAACCACACACAACCATACACACAAGCACACACACAACCACAAACACAACCACACACACAACCACACACAACCACACATACAACCATACACACAACTGCACACACACACAACCACACACAACTGCACACACAACCACACCCACACAAAACCACACAAACACACACAACCACACCCACAAGCACCCACAAGCACCCACACACACCACACACACAAGCACACACTAAACCACAACCATACACACAACCACACACACACACAACCACACACAACCGCACATACACAACCACATACACAACCACACACACAACTACACACACACACACAACCACATATACACAATCACAAACACATACCACACACAACCACACACACACAAACACACACACATAACCACACACACAACCATATACACACAACCACACACACAACCACTCACACCCACACACACAACCACACACACACAACCACACAAACACAACCACACATACACAACCACACACACACAACCACACATCCACTGAAACACCCACAACCGCACCTACAACTGCACCCTCAACTGCACTCACACCCACACACCACAACCACACACACAACCACACACACAACCACACATACACAACCACATACACAACCACACACACAACCACACACAAGGCCACACACACACAACCACACACACAACCACATGCACAACCACACACACACACAACCACACACACACAACCACACATACACACAACCACACAAACAACAACACACACATAACCACACACACAACCACAACCACACACACTACCACACACAACCACACATCTACCCATACACCCACAACTGCACCTACAACTGCACCCTCAACTGCACTCACACACAACCACACACACAACCACAAACACAACAACACACACACAACCACACACACAACCACACACACAACCACACATACAACCACACACAACCAAATACCCACCCACATACCCACACCGCACCCACAACCGCACCCTCAACTGTACTCACACCCACACACACAACCACACACACACAACCACACACACACAACCACACAAAAACATATACACTCATACAACCATATACACAACCACACACAACCACACACACAACCACACAACCACAACCCCACACACAACCACACACACAACCACGCACACAACCACGCACACAACCACACACAACACACACACAACCACACATACAACCACACACACACACACAACCACACACACAACCACACACAAGCACAAACACACAAAACCTCACAGAACCACACACACAACCACACACACACACACAACCACACACAACCACACACACAACACACACAGCCACACACACACAAGCACACACAACCACACATTCACACACACACTCAACTGCACCCCCAGCCACACCTGCATCCACAACTGCACTCACACACACACAACTACACACACAACCACACACACAACCACACACAACACACACACAACCACACATACAACCACACACACACAACCACACACCCACAACCACACACACAACACACACAACCACACATACAACCACACACACAACCACACACACACCACATACGCACACAACCACACACACATACAACCATACACACACAAGCACACAACCACACACACAATGACACACACACCCACACACACCTACACACACAACTGCACTCACACACAACCACAACAACACACACAACCGCACACACAAGCACAAACACACACAAGCACACACAACCACACACACACACACACAACCACACACACACACACAACCACACACACACACACACAACCACACACACACACAACCACACACACACACACAACCACACACACACACACAACCACACACACAACACACACACACACAACACACACAGCCACACACATACAAGCACACACAACCACACATCCACACACACACTCAACCGCACCCACAACCGCACCTGCATCCACAACTGCACTCACACACACACAACTACACACACAACCACAACCACAACCACACACACAATACACACACAAAAACACACACAACCAGACACACACAACCAGACACACACAACCACACACACAACCTTACTCACACAAAAACACACACAACCAGACACACACAACCACACCAACACAACCACACAGACAACCACACCCACAACCACACACAAAACCACACACAACCATACACACAAGCACACACACAACCACAACCATACATACAACCATACCCACAACCACACACACACATAACCACACACAACCACACAACCACACCCAACCACACACACACAACCACACTGTGAGAAGTTGGCCTGGTATATGATGCTCACTAGTTAAAGTGATCACCTTGTACCATGCCAAGCAACCCTTATGGTGTGGTTGTAAGTCAACCTTTTCGGACTAGCTGCCCTAGTGGTAGCGTAGGCTAAGCAGTCTTTGAGGCTAAACTCGTGAAGCGTGTTAAGCCAGCTGTTTTACCAAATGCAACCCCCTTTTATACCAATGAAAGGACACCACACAGATATATATTCAAAATATATATGTATTTATTTATCAAAGTAACCCCTAGTCTCTTTATGAGCACAGGAGCACAAATCGTCAAACAAGATTATCACAGAATACACAGAAGTTGCACTTTATATGGATAGGCCCTGGTGGCCACTCGAACCATATACTAAAATAGTGGTATAAGTACCACGAACAGAAAAGGGAAAAGGCCTAAGGCCTCTAGAATCGCTGGGCCTACAAGGAGCTAACGTCAGTTAGTGACCAGGAGGTCCACGGGTGGCGTGTGCAGAGCAAATAGTCACACGCGTGCTCCCATAGGTTTCAATGGGTGCGTAAAAAGTACAAAGTTACTGCAAAGGAGATCTTCCGGGTTAACTAGGAACTTAAGATTTGGAACACAGGCACTAGAGATGTATTACTACACTTGGGCACCGGAGTACCAGCTTTACCTCACCCACAGGAAGCAGGTGCATAGGCCTCAAAGTGCGTCGGGTTTCTTCTATCTGTTCCGTTGAGCTTGAAGACAAAGATGCTGCAGGCGGTCGGTCCGGGAGAGATGCAGTGGACCCAAGAGTGGATCGGAGATGTTGAAGACCTGTAAGCAGAGGGGACAGTGTTCACAGTCACTAGCCAGTGACCAGCGTGGCACCAGGTGGGTACCAGGCGATGTCGGGTGCAAACAGGAAGGAAGGTGTAGCTTGACTCTGCAGCCACGTGGTCCCTGAAGGTCGACGACGTCCAGGAGTCGAGTCACGAGCTCTCCCACGCAGGCTCTCGCTGTCGGCGGTGTCGGCGACTTGATCGAAGCAAACAAGCCTTGGCAAAAGCAATTGTTGTAGGCAAGGAGTTTAAGCTGATGGTTCTGACCAGCAAGGTCAGAGGAACGGCTCCTTTGGAGGGGAGCAAGGGCCAGTCTGGAGCAACCAGACCAGCGGTGTTTGTCGTAGATTTCGTCGCCAAGATGGCCACTAGCCAGCGGGCCAGCAACCGGTTAGGCGCGTCGAGTGGCAAAATGCAGAAGGGCCCCACGCAGATCGTGGAGATGCTGGAGGGCTCACCTTTGGTGCAGATGCTGCTCGAGGGTTGGGCTTCTCAGGACCCAAAGCACAACTTGGAGGGAGCCTCGGTTGTTGCACTTGTCAGCTTGTCGTAGTCGTTCCAAGATGGCTGGCTCCACGTGTCTCGGTGCCTCCACGGGTCTCCTCTTTGCAGGGACTGTGGATCGGGCGGTGAGAGGTCTGGAGGTCCAGGTCTTGTCAGTCTCTGGGCTCGGGCTCCGGCGGGAGGCGGCGGCAAAGCAGACGTTGATTCGCTGGATGGTGCTTGCGTTAGCAAGGTGGTCACTCCCTGACCACAGGGGAGATTGGCTTCAGTCCTCTGTGCGGCAGAGCGTCGAAGTTCCCGTCTTCTTCTTAGTTTCAAGTTGATTCCAGGATGTCTGAAGTCTTAGGACACAGCTCCTACCTTTAAGCGGATTCTAGGGGCCGGACTACCTGCTAGGTCCCTCCCTATGGGTGGGACCAGGAAGGGGGGTGGTTACACCCCCAATCCTTTGTCCAGCTCGCCCCAGGCCCGGGACTGGTGTGCCCCAGGACCGGTTTGAACTGGCATATGCACCGAGGCTCCTTGTGAGCCACAGGCATGTCTGGTTTCTTTCAAGCCCTACCTGACCAATACACAAAATCCTGTCTGGGGTGGTGCTCGCACCTCCCCTGGCAGGAAACCCTTTGTCCACACCTCCCAAGCTGGAAGGACTCCCAGCAGCAGGAGGGCAGACTTGTGTCTGTGGTGGCAGCATCCATTTTGTGGAGCTGAGGCTATGTCTGATTTTACCCGGGTTTCAGGTACTGTACATGTCGTGTCCCTCTAGAAGGGTGGAATGCTAACCCCGTCGCCAGAATTGGCGAGGGGTTAGTATTCCAATTCGTATGACACCTTACTCGACATGTTTTGATAAAGCCAAACCAAAGATAGCATTTAACCGCGAGGTTCATAATGCACTTAAGAGTATATGGTATGACGATATCTGGAAACAGTAGAAGGAAGTTGTTCCGACCACTGCAGACAGGCTCAGCTCATGCCAGAGCACCATCTCACATGGAACCAAGCACTCTGCCTTCAGGATTGTTAAGGCCTGCCATAGGAGTGACTTATAGGTTACCAGGTGTCCCATTTAAGGTTAGGTATAGGTATACTACACCTAAGTAAGAGGTGATTACACCAACTTACCCCAGCTGAGTGATCAGCCAGTTGTGTCAAATCGTTAGGCCAAGCCTGGGGTGGCATAATACATGCTGCAGCCCTTGGCAGGCCTTGGGTACACCAATGCCCTGGGTACCTAGTGTACACTGGTACAGGGGCTGACAGGGTGATCCACTTCCAATTGGTTATGCACCTAGGGTGCATAGTTTTAATTTAGTAGAGAGAACAGCAGGCTGGGGGTCTGATTGGCAGGCCCACAGCCTCAATATGTCAAAAACCAGTGAAGCAAAAAGCAAAAATTTGGGGTGACCATAGGATAGCAGACCCTACTCTCCTACACAACCCCCCCCCAAACGCTGGGACATTAAACTAGCCTTGACCAGTCTCGTCTTCATGTCCTAAGTGGAAGTACCTGGAGAGACCATCTGCATTCCCATGGTCAGTACCTGGCCGGTGCTCCACTGTAAAGTCCATCCCCTGTAGGGAAATGGACCACCTAAGCAGTTTGGGGTTTTCACCCTTCATCTGATTTAGCCACAAGAGGGGCTTATGGTCGGTCTGAATCTTGAAGTGAGTGCCAAACAAGTATGGCCTCAGCTTCTTCAGGGCCCACACCACAGCAAAGGCCTCCCTCTCAATAGCTGACCAATTCTTCTCTCTGGGGGTCAACCTTCTGCTAATAAAAGCAATGGGTTGGTCTTGACCATCTACATTAAGTTGTGACAGCACAGCTCCCACACCCAACTCAGAAGCATCTGTTTGGACAATAAACTCTTTGGAGTAGTCAGGACTTTTCAGGATAGGTGCAGAGCACATGGCCTCCTTCAGGTCATCAAATGCCTTTTGACAGCTTACTGTCCACTGAACCTTTTTGGGCATCTTCTTGGATGTCAGATCATTAAGAGGAGTCACAATGGACCCATAGTTCTTAACAAACTTCCTGTAGTACCCAGTCAAGCCCAAGAAAGCTCGAACTTGAGTCTGGGTGGTTGGAGGGGACCAGTCCTTGATGGATTGTATCTTACTCTCCAGTGGTTGAACTTGGCCTCCACCTACAAGGTGGCCCAAATATACAACCTTACTCTGCCCTATCTGGCACTTAGTAGCCTTGATAGTGAGGCCTGCCCTCTGCAGGGCCTCAAGAGCCTTCTTCAGGTGGATCAGGTGATCCTCCCAGGTGGAGCTAAAGACAGCAATGTCATCAAGATATGCTGCACAAAAGTCATCCAACCCAGTAAGGACTTGGTTCACCAGCCTTTGGAAGGTGGCAGGTGCATTCTTCAGACCAAAGGGCATCACCACAAACTGATAATGCCCACCTGGGGTTGAGAATGCTGTTTTGGCCTTAGACTCCTCAGCTAATCTGATTTGCCAATAGCCAGCTGTTAAGTCAAATGTGCTCAAAAACTTTGCAGAAGCTAGTTTGTCTATGAGCTCATCTGCCCTTGGAATAGGGTGTGCATCTGTCCTGGTGACAGCATTGAGTCCTCTGTAATCCACACAGAACCTCATCTCTCTCTTGCCATCTTTGGTGTGAGGTTTGGGGACCAGAACCACTGGGCTAGCCCAGGGGCTCTCTGAGGGTTCAATGACACCTAATTCCAGCATTTTATGTACCTCAGCCTTTATACAGTCCCTGACGTGGTCAGGTTGTCTGTAAAGTTTGTTCTTTACAGGCAGACTGTCACCAGTGTCCACAACATGGGTACACCAGTCAGTTTGACTAGGTATCAAGGAAAACATATGTGAAAATGATTGTAGAACCTGTCTACATTCAGTCTGCTGATGGGCAGTGAGGTTGCCTCCAAGGGTCACTCCTTCAACTGAGCCATCTTCAGGGTTCTGAGACAACAGGTCTGGGAGAGGGTCACTCTCTTCCTCCTGTCCCTCATCTGTAGCCATGAGCAAGCCCATGTCTGCCCTGTCAACATATGCTTTAAGCCTGTTAACATGGAGTACCCTGTGGGGACTCCTGGGAGTTCCTAGGTCCACCAAGTAGGTGACCTCTCCCTTCTTTTCCAGGATTGTATGGGGTCCAGACCATTTGTCTTGGAGTGCTGCTGGGGCCACTGGCTCCAACACCCATACCTTCTGTCCTGGCTGAAACTCAACCAAGACAGCCTTTTGGTCATGCCAAGCTTTCTGTAAGGCCTGGCTTGCCTCAAGGTTTTTGGATGCCTTCTCCATATACTCAGCCATCCTGGAGCGGAGACCAAGTACATAGTCCACTATGTCTAGCTTAGGCTTTTTGAGAGGTAACTCCCAGCCTTCCTTCACCAAACACAGTGGGCCTCTCACAGGGTGCCCAAACAACAATTCAAAGGGGCTGTAGCCAACTCCTTTTTGTGGGACCTCTCTGTAAGCAAACAGAAGGCAGGGTAGAAGGATGTCCCATCTTCGCCTGAGCTTTTCAGGTAATCCTTTGATCATACCCTTTAGGGTCTTGTTGAATCTCTCAACAAGCCCATTGCATTGTGGGTGATAAGGGGTGGTGAACTTGTAGTTGACACCACATTCCTTCCACATAGCTGTTAAGTATCCAGACATAAAGTTGATACCTCTGTCAGATACTACCTCCTTAGGAAACCCCACTCTGGAGAATACTCCCAGCAGGGCCCTGGCCACAACAGGAGCTGTAGTGGTCCTAAGGGGAATTGCCTCTGGGTACCTGGTGGCATGATCCACTACCACCAGTATAAATCTGTGCCCAGATGCAGTGGGAGGATCCATGGGACCCACTATGTCTATTCCCACTCTTTCAAAGGGAACCCCCACCACAGGTAGTGGTATCAGGGGGGCCTTTGTTGTGCCACCTGATTTGCCACTGGCTTGGCAGGTAACACAGGAGCGACAAAACTCCTTTGTATCTTCATTCATATGGGGCCAGTGAAAGTGAGGGACAAGCCTGTCCCAAGTCTTGTTCTGGCCTAAGTGTCCTGCTAAAGGAATATCATGGGCCAAGGTAAGAAGGAAGCCCCTAAATTGCAGAGGTATAACCAACCTCCTGGTTGCACCAGGCTTGGGGTCTCTAGCCTCTGAATAAAGGAGCCCTTCATCCCAATACACTTTATGGGTACCTTGAGCATTCCCAGCAGCCTCAGCAGCAGCCAGCTGTCTGAGGGGTTCAAGAGAGGGACAGGATAACTGAGCCTGCCTCAAGTCAGCCCTTGAAGGTCCCCCTGTCCCCAGAAACTCAACCTGGTCAGGTTCAAGCTCTTCAGGGACAGTTCCTTCAGGGTCCTCTAGATCAGCTTCCTGGGAAGGCTGATCATCACTCTGAGGCAGGGGGGAAGGCACAGCCTTGACCCTCCTGTTCTTCTTCTTGGTAGGTGCTTGGTCCATTGTTCCAGGATCCAAGACCTGTGGTTCAGTGAGGCACTTTTTGGCCTGTGACCTGGTCACAGCAAGGACATGTGATGATATACCTAACATCTCTGCATGAGTCCTGTACTCCACTTCTGACCATAGAGAACTCTCTAGGTCATTGCCCAACAAACATTCTACTGGGAGGTCTGCACTAACCACAACCCTTTTGAGGCCAGTTACCCCTCCCCATGAGAAGTTAACAACTGCCACACTGTGTGAAGTAGTGGCATTGCTGGCATTGGTCACCAGGTAGTTCTCACCTGGTATGTACTGTCCAGGGTCCACAAAGCCTGGTGTCACCATAGTGACACTGGCACATGTGTCCCTGTAGGCTTGAGCCACTTTGTCATTAATTAAAGGAGTCTGTCTGTACTTGCCCAGGTTACTGGGGCTCACAGTCAGGGACAAATCAATGTCCCCATCACAGATCAAGACTGCCTGTGTCAGGGTTCTGTCTAAGTCAGAATCTCCTTCAGTTCCCATAGTGATTCCCACTACACCCTTTGTCTGGGGACCAACACTGCTAACAGTAGTACTGGGAGCAGGTGCCTTAGGGGCAACAGTGTTGGGGGCTCCACCCTTTTTGCAATCACTAGTCCAGTGAGTTGTATTTTTGCAATGATTGCACCAGGGTTTCTTTTGACCTTCTTTCTTCTTTTTGGACTGTTGTTGGGACCCACCCTCCTTAGCAGTAGTTTGGGGCCCTGTTGAAGACTTCTGGTCTTTAGATTTCTGATCTCCACCCTTTTGGTCTGTTTTCTTCTGATCACCCCCTTGGCCCTGGTTCTGGTTCTTTTGCTTAACCCTGGTTCTGACCCATTTGTCTGCCTTCTTTCCCAATTCTTGGGGAGAGGTCAGATCAGAGTCAACCAAGTGTTGATGCAGTTGCTGGTTTTGACAGTTATTTAAAATCTGTTCTCTCATCATCAAATTATACAATCCTGTAAAATCAGATACCTTACTTCCCAGCAACCAACCCTCCAAAGCCTTAGTGGCACATTCAATGTATTCAGACCAGTCCTGAGTCTGTGTCTTTTGGGTGTCTCTGAACATTAACCTGTACTGCTCAGTGGTTAAGCCTAACCCATCAACTAGAACACTCTTCAGGACTCTGTAGTTTCTGACATCCTCTTCTCTAACAGTGAGGAGTCTGTCTCTGCCTCTTCCCTCAAAGGAGAGCCAGAGGATTGCTGCCCACTGATCTTCAGGAACCTGCTGTACTTTGCAGGCTCTCTCAAGAGCAGTTATCCACTTGTGGATGTCATCCCCACTTTTGTAGGGGGGCACAACCTTAGACAGGTTTCTATTGTCGAAAACCCTATCTTTGTCCTTAGGGACAATGCTGCCACCAGTGGGTATAGACCCACTCTCTTTATGCTGTCTAGCCTTGCTAAGTTTCTCTTCCATCAGGGCTACTTCTAGCTCCTGCTTCCTGATCCTCAGCTGGGCCTCTTGCATCTTGGCCTCATGTTCCCTCCTCTGAGGGGTGGTCATCCTTCTCCTGGAGTGACCTTGAGAGCCTCTAGAGCCATGGGAAGCATTGGAGTCACCTGAGCGATTCCTTTGCCTTCCCAGCCCTGTGTTAAGTCCACTGGGGAGATCCAGTGGGTTGAACCCACTGTCAGTCCCCAATAGCCTTGGTTTAGCTGGGCCAAGTATAACACTTGGCACTGGGCTAGTTCTCCCTTCATCCTCACTACTGTCAGTATCCTTTTCACTCTCATCCTCTGTGGTAGGCATCCCATCTAAGGGGTGACTATTGGGAAGGGGTACTTCAGTGGCATCTTCAGAAGGGGGGCCTCCTGTTCCTGTCCCTAAGGGGGCTAACTGGGAAGCTTTCTTGAGTGCTCTCTGATTCTCATCATTCTGTAAGAGCTCTCTGAGCTCAGCAGAGTTTGGGTTCTTGGGCTGTTTAAGGCCTCTAAGAGTTGCCAAATGCCTGAGCTCATTCTGATTAAGGGTAGCAAAGCTGGTTGGTGCCCTCTGGGGGTCACTCTCGACAGAGATGGGTACAGTGGACCCCTCTGCCCCGGCCATTGCTCTTAAGTGTGGGTGGATGTGTTGCAATCTACCTACACTTGGGTTTACCTACTAAACCTATCTAGTAGTTGTAGTCAGGGTGTGCTACTCCCTTTGCTCTACAACAACTAAGTTCAGTAGAACTTAAGTATATCTAATCTTGTTTTATATGTACCTACAGGTACCTATGTGATCTTTCAATTGGTAACCAAGAGATTACAATGGTAAAACACAGCAAGCTCAAATCCAACCGCTGCTCACCAATGTGAGAAGTTGGCCTGGTATATGATGCTCACTAGTTAAAGTGATCACCTTGTACCATGCCAAGCAACCCTTATGGTGTGGTTGTAAGTCAACCTTTTCGGACTAGCTGCCCTAGTGGTAGCGTAGGCTAAGTAGTCTTTGAGGCTAAACTCGTGAAGCGTGTTAAGCCAGCTGTTTTACCAAATGCAACCCCCTTTTATACCAATGAAAGGACACCACACAGATATATATTCAAAATATATATGTATTTATTTATCAAAGTAACCCCTAGTCTCTTTATGAGCACAGGAGCACAAATCGTCAAACAAGATTATCACAGAATACACAGAAGTTGCACTTTATATGGATAGGCCCTGGTGGCCACTCGAACCATATACTAAAATAGTGGTATAAGTACCACGAACAGAAAAGGGAAAAGGCCTAAGGCCTCTAGAATCGCTGGGCCTACAAGGAGCTAACGTCAGTTAGTGACCAGGAGGTCCACGGGTGGCGTGTGCAGAGCAAATAGTCACACGCGTGCTCCCATAGGTTTCAATGGGTGCGTAAAAAGTACAAAGTTACTGCAAAGGAGATCTTCCGGGTTAACTAGGAACTTAAGATTTGGAACACAGGCACTAGAGATGTATTACTACACTTGGGCACCGGAGTACCAGCTTTACCTCACCCACAGGAAGCAGGTGCATAGGCCTCAAAGTGCGTCGGGTTTCTTCTATCTGTTCCGTTGAGCTTGAAGACAAAGATGCTGCAGGCGGTCGGTCCGGGAGAGATGCAGTGGACCCAAGAGTGGATCGGAGATGTTGAAGACCTGTAAGCAGAGGGGACAGTGTTCACAGTCACTAGCCAGTGACCAGCGTGGCACCAGGTGGGTACCAGGCGATGTCGGGTGCAAACAGGAAGGAAGGTGTAGCTTGACTCTGCAGCCACGTGGTCCCTGAAGGTCGACAACGTCCAGGAGTCGAGTCACGAGCTGTCCCACGCAGGCTCTCGCTGTCGGCGGTGTTGGCGACTTGATCGAAGCAAACAAGCCTTGGCAAAAGCAATTGTTGTAGGCAAGGAGTTTAAGCTGATGGTTCTGACCAGCAAGGTCAGAGGAACGGCTCCTTTGGAGGGGAGCAAGGGCCAGTCTGGAGCAACCAGACCAGCGGTGTTTGTTGTAGATTTCGTCGCCAAGATGGCCACTAGCCAGCGGGCCAGCAACCGGTTAGGCGCGTCGAGTGGCAAAATGCAGAAGGGCCCCACGCAGATCGTGGAGATGCTGGAGGGCTCACCTTTGGTGCAGATGCTGCTCGAGGGTTGGGCTTCTCAGGACCCAAAGCACAACTTGGAGGGAGCCTCGGTTGTTGCACTTGTCAGCTTGTCGTAGTCGTTCCAAGATGGCTGGCTCCACGTGTCTCGGTGCCTCCACGGGTCTCCTCTTTGCAGGGACTGTGGATCGGGCGGTGAGAGGTCTGGAGGTCCAGGTCTTGTCAGTCTCTGGGCTCGGGCTCCGGCGGGAGGCGGCGGCAAAGCAGACGTTGATTCGCTGGATGGTGCTTGCGTTAGCAAGGTGGTCACTCCCTGACCACAGGGGAGATTGGCTTCAGTCCTCTGTGCGGCAGAGCGTCGAAGTTCCCGTCTTCTTCTTAGTTTCAAGTTGATTCCAGGATGTCTGAAGTCTTAGGACACAGCTCCTACCTTTAAGCGGATTCTAGGGGCCGGACTACCTGCTAGGTCCCTCCCTATGGGTGGGACCAGGAAGGGGGGTGGTTACACCCCCAATCCTTTGTCCAGCTCGCCCCAGGCCCGGGACTGGTGTGCCCCAGGACCGGTTTGAACTGGCATATGCACCGAGGCTCCTTGTGAGCCACAGGCATGTCTGGTTTCTTTCAAGCCCTACCTGACCAATACACAAAATCCTGTCTGGGGTGGTGCTCGCACCTCCCCTGGCAGGAAACCCTTTGTCCACACCTCCCAAGCTGGAAGGACTCCCAGCAGCAGGAGGGCAGACTTGTGTCTGTGGTGGCAGCATCCATTTTGTGGAGCTGAGGCTATGTCTGATTTTACCCGGGTTTCAGGTACTGTACATGTCGTGTCCCTCTAGAAGGGTGGAATGCTAACCCCGTCGCCAGAATTGGCGAGGGGTTAGTATTCCAATTCGTATGACACCTTACTCGACATGTTTTGATAAAGCCAAACCAAAGATAGCATTTAACCGCGAGGTTCATAATGCACTTAAGAGTATATGGTATGACGATATCTGGAAACAGTAGAAGGAAGTTGTTCCGACCACTGCAGACAGGCTCAGCTCATGCCAGAGCACCATCTCACATGGAACCAAGCACTCTGCCTTCAGGATTGTTAAGGCCTGCCATAGGAGTGACTTATAGGTTACCAGGTGTCCCATTTAAGGTTAGGTATAGGTATACTACACCTAAGTAAGAGGTGATTACACCAACTTACCCCAGCTGAGTGATCAGCCAGTTGTGTCAAATCGTTAGGCCAAGCCTGGGGTGGCATAATACATGCTGCAGCCCTTGGCAGGCCTTGGGTACACCAATGCCCTGGGTACCTAGTGTACACTGGTACAGGGGCTGACAGGGTGATCCACTTCCAATTGGTTATGCACCTAGGGTGCATAGTTTTAATTTAGTAGAGAGAACAGCAGGCTGGGGGTCTGATTGGCAGGCCCACAGCCTCAATATGTCAAAAACCAGTGAAGCAAAAAGCAAAAATTTGGGGTGACCATAGGATAGCAGACCCTACTCTCCTACACACACACACAACCACACACACAACCACACCAACACAACCACACACACACAACCACAACCACACACACAACCACACACAACCATACACACAAGCACACACACAACCACAACCATACACACAACCACACACACAACCACACACAACCACACACAACCATACACACAACTGCACACACACACAACCACACACAACTGCACACACAACCACACCCACACACAACCACACAAACACACACACCACACACACAAGCACACACACAAGCACACACTAAACCACAACCATACACACAACCACACACACACACACAACCACACACAACCGCACACACACAACCACATACACAACCACACACACAACTACACACACAACCAGACACACACAACCAGACACACACAACCACACACACAACCACACACAACCACACCCACAACCATACACACACACACAACCACAACCATAAACTCAACCACACACACACAATCACACACATAACCACACACACAACCATACACACACACATCCACACACACAACCCCACACACACAACCACACACACACACAACCACACATCCACACAACCACACACACAACCAAACACACACCCACACACATAACCACACACACACAACCACACACACAACCACACATATCCACACACACACAACCACACACAACCATACACAACCACACACACACAACAGCAAACACAATCACACACAACCACACACATACAACCACACATCCATCCACACACCCAACCACACATCTACCCACACACCCACAATCACACCCTCAACCACACTCACACACACAACCACACACACAACCACACACCCAACAACCCCCACACAACCACAAACACACAACCACACACACACCACTAACACAACCACACATACAACCACACACACACAACCACACACACACAACCACACACACACAACCACACACACACGCCACACACACACAAGCACACACAACCACACATCCACACACACACTCAACCGCACCCACAACCGCACCTGCATCCACAACTACACACACAACCACAACCACAACCACATACACAACAATACACACACAAAAACACACACAACCAGACACACACAACCACACACACACAACCACACACACAACCACACACACAACCACACATACAACCCTACTCACACAAAAACACACACAACCAGACATACACAACCACACTAACACAACCACACACACACAACCACACCCACAACCACACACAAAACCACACACAACCATACACACAAGCACACACAACCATACATACAACCATACCCACAACCACACACACACACAACCACACACAACCACACAACCACAACCACAACCACACACACACAACCACACACACAACCACACCAACACAACCACAACCACACACACACAACCACAACCACACACACAACCACACACACAACCACACACAACCATACACACAAGCACACACACAACCACAACCATACACACAACCACACACACAACCACACACAACCACACACACAACCATACACACAACTGCACACACACACAACCACACACAACTGCACACACAACCACACCCACACACAACCACACAAACACACACATATACACACACTACCACACCCACAAGCACCCACACACACCACACACACAAGCACACACACAAGCACACACTAAACCACAACCATACACACAACCACACACACACACAACCACACACAACTGCACACACACAACCACATACACAACCACACACACAACTACACACACACACACAACCACATATACACAATCACAAACACACACCACACACAACCACATACACAACCAAATACACAACCGCACACACACAACCACACACACACAACCACACACACAACCCGACACACAACCACACACATACACAAACACACACACATAACCACACACACAACCATATACACACAACCACACACACAACCACTCACACCCACACACACAACCACACACACACAACCACACAAACACAACCACACACACACAACCACACACACACAACCACACATCCACTGAAACACCCACAACCGCACCTACAACTGCACCCTCAACTGCACTCACACCCACACACCACAACCACACACACAACCACACATACACAACCACATACACAACCACATACACAACCACACACACAACCATACACAAGGCCACACACACACAACCACACACACAACCACATGCACAACCACACACACACACACAACCACACACACACAACCACACATACACACAACCACACACACAACCACACACACATAACCACACACACAACCACAACCACACACACTACCACACACAACCACACATCTACCCACACACCCACAACTGCACCCTCAACTGCATTCACACACAACCACACACACAACCACAAACACAACAACACACACACAACC
Source organism: Triturus cristatus (assembly GCF_964204655.1). Classification (NCBI taxonomy): domain Eukaryota; kingdom Metazoa; phylum Chordata; class Amphibia; order Caudata; family Salamandridae; genus Triturus; species Triturus cristatus. The sequence continues at coordinate 80,163 of NW_028187261.1, read as the reverse complement.
ACACACACAACCACACACACACAACCACACATACAACCACACACAACCAAACACCCACCCACATACCCACACCACACCCACAACCGCACCCTCAACTGTACTCACACCCACACACACAACCACACACACACAACCACACACACACAACCACACAAAAACACATACACTCATACAACCATATACACAACCACACACAACCACACACACAACCACACACACACAACCACACACACAACCACACAAACAACCACACACAACCACAACCACACGCACAACCACACACACAACCACACACACAACCACACACACAACCACACACAACACACACACAACCACACATATAACCACACACACACACAACTGCACACACAACACACACACAACACACACAACCACACACACAACCACACACACAACACATACACACACAACCACACACACATACAACCATACACACACACAACCACACACACAACCAACACACACAATGACACACACTCCCACCCACACCCACAACTGCACCCACACACGACCACAACCACACACACAACTGCACACACAAGCACAAACACACACAACCTCACAGAACCACACACACACAACCATACACATACACACAACCACACACAACCACACACACAAGCACACACAACCACACATTCACACACACACTCAACTGCACCCACAACCGCACCTGCATCCACAACTGCACTCACACACACACAACTACACACACAACCACACCCACAACCACACACACAACCATGCACACACAAAAACACACACAACCAGACACACACAACCAGACACACACAACCACACACACAACCACACACAACCACACCCACAACCACACACACACACACAACCACAACCATAAACTCAACCACACACACACAATCACATACATAACCACACACACAACCACACACACACACATCCACACACACAACCCCACACACACAACCACACACACACAACCACATATCCACACAACCACACACACAACCAAACACACAACCACACACACAACCACACACACACAACCACACACACAACCACACATATCCACACACACACAACCACACACAACCATACACAACCACACACACACAACAGCAAACACAATCACACACAACCACACACATACAACCACACATCCATCCACACACCCAACCACACATCTACCCACACACCCACAATCACACCCTCAACCACACTCACACACACAACCACACACACAACCACACACCCAACAACCCCCACACAACCACAAACACACACAACCACACACACACCACTAACACAACCACACATACAACCACACACACACAACCACACACACACAACCACACACACACACACAACCACACACACAGAACCACACACACACACTACCACATACACACAACCACACACACAATAACACACAACCACACAATCACAACCACACCCACACCCACAACCACACCCACTCACAACCACAACCACACACACAAACAACCCCACAAAAGCACACACACAAGCACACACACACACACAACCACACACAACCACATACACAACACACACAACACACACAACCACACACAATCACACACAACCACACATCCACACACACACTCACAACCGCACCCACAACCACACCTGCATCCACAACTGCACTCATACACACAACCACACACACAACCACACACACAACCATACACACCCAAAAACACACACAACCAGACACACACAACCACACACACACAACCACACACAACCATACACACAACCACACACACACAACCACACACACAACCACACACACACACAACAGCACACACAACCACACACAACCACACACACACAACCACACACAACCACACACACACAACCACACATCCACCCACACACCCAACTACACATCCACCCACACACCCACAACCGCACTCACAATTGCACCCTCAACCACACTCACACCCACACACACAACCACACACAACCAAACACACAACCACACATACAACCACACACACAACCACACACACACACTACCACACACACAACCACACACACAATGACACACAACCACACACCAACACACACACACAACCACACACACACCCACAACCACACCCACACACAACCACACACACAACCACACACACAAACAACCACACACACAAGCACACACACAAGCACACACATACACAACCACACCCACACACACACAACCACACACACAACACACACACACAACCGCACCTGCATCCACAACTGCACAAACACACAACCAGACGCACAACCACAACCACACACACAACCACACACACACAAAAACACACACAACCAGATACACACAACCACATACACACAGCCACACACACACAACCACACACACAACCACACATTCAACTACAACCACACACACAACTACACACACACAACCTAACACACAACCACACCCATCCACACACACAACCACGCACACACACAACCCCACACAACCATACCCAACCACTCACACAACCACATACACACAACCACATACAACCACACAACCACAACCAACCACACACAACCACACCAACACAACCACACACAAGCACACACACAACAACACACACACAACCACATACACAACCACACATTAAACCACACACACAACCAAACATACAACCACACACATACAACCACACACACACATAACCACACACACACAACCACACATGCACACAACCATATACACACACAACCACACACACAACACACACACAACTACACACCCACACACACACACACACAACCACACATTCAACCACACACACAACCATACACACACAAAAATACACACAACCAGACACACACAACTACACACACACAACCTAACACACAACCACACACAACCACACACACAACCACGCACACACAACCCCACACAACCACACCCAACCACTCACACAACCACACACAAACAACCACACACAACCACAACCAACCACACACAACCACACCAACACAACCACACACAAGCACACACACAACCACACACACAACCACACACACAACCACACATTAAACCACACACACAACCAAACATACAACCACACACATACAACCGCACACACACACAACCACACACACACAACCACACATGCACACAACCATATACACACACAACCACACCCGTACCCCCAACCGCACCCATACACAACCACAACCACACACACAACCACACACACAACCACACACACAGACACACAACCACCCACAACCATACACACAACCATACACACAACCACACACAACCACACACACAACCACACACACAACCACACACACACAACCACGCACACACAACCACACACACAACCACACATTCAATCACAACCACACACACAACCTAAAACACAAACAACACCCAACCACACCCACAACCGCACACACACAACCACACACAACCACAACCAACCACACACACACAACCACACACACAACCACACCAACACAACCACACACACAACCACACCCACAACCACAACCACAACCACACACAACCATACACACACACAACCACAACCATACATACAACCACACACACCACACACAACTGCACACACACAAACACAACACACACACCCAGAACCACACACACAACCACATACACAACCACACCCAAACAACCACACACACACAACCCAACCACACACACAAGCACACACAACCATACACACAACTGCACACACAACCACACACAACTGCATACACAACCACACCCACACACAATCACACACAGAACCACACACACACAACCACAAACACACACATACCCACACACACAACCACACACACAACAAACACAACCACAAACACAACCACACACACACAACCACATACACAACCACACACACAACCACACACACAACCACACACACAACCACACACACAACCACACACACCCACAACCACACACAACCACAACCACACACAACCATACACTCAACCACACACACAACCACACACACAACCACACACACAACCACACACACATCCACACACACACATCCACACACACAACCACACACACACATCCACACACACAACCACATACACACAACCACACACACACAACCACACATCCACACAACCACACACACAACCAAACACACAACCACACACACAACCACACACACACATCCACACACACACAACCACACACACAACCACATACAACCACACACACACAACCACACACAACGACACACACACAACCACACATCCATCCACACACCCAACCACACATCCACCCACACACCCACAATCACACCCTCAACCACACTCTCACACACACACACAACAACACACACACACAACAACACCCACACAACCACACACACACCACACACACAACCACACATACACACAACCACATACACATAACCACATACACATAACCACACACGCACACAACCACACAGAACCACACATACATACCACCACACATACACAACCACACACACAATGACACACACAACCACACACCCACAACCACACCCACTCACAACCACACACACAACCACACACAATAACCACACACACAAGCACACACACAACCACACACACAACCACACACAACCACACACAACCACACACAACCACACACACAACACACACAACCACACACAACCACACACACACAATCACACACAACCACACATCCACACACACTCACAACCGCACCCAAAACAGCACGTGCATCCACAACTTCACTCATACACACAACCACACACACAACCATAAACACACAAAAACACACACAACCAGACACACACAACCACACATGCACAACCACACACACAACACACACACACACAACACACACAACCAGACATCCACACACACACTCACAACTGCACCCACAACCGCACCTGCATCCACAACTGCACACACACACAACCAGACGCACAACCACAACCCCACACACAACCACACACACAACCATACACACAAAAACACACACAACCAGACACACACAACCACATACACACAACCACACACACACAACCACACACACAACCACACATTCAACCACAACCACACACACAACTACACACACACAACCTAACACACAACCACACCCATCCACACACACAACCACGCACACACACAACCCCACACAACCATACCCAACCACTCACACAACCACATACACACAACCATATACAACCACACAACCACAACCAACCACACACAACCACACCAACACAACCACACACAAGCACACACACAACAACACACACACAACCACATACACAACCACACATTAAACCACACACACAACCAAACATACAACCACACACATACAACCACACACACACATAACCACACACACACAACCACACATGCACACAACCATATACACACACAACCACACACACACAACAACACACACACAACTACACACCCACACACACACCCACACACACAACCACACATTCAACCACACACAAAACCATACACACACAAAAACACACACAACCAGACACACACAACCACACACACACAACCACACACACACAACCATGCACAAACAACCACACACACAACCACACATTCAACCACAACCAAACACACAACTACACACACACAACCTAACACACAACCACACACAACCACACACACAAACACACACACACACAACCACAACCACACACACACCCACAACCACTTACAACCACACACACAACCACACACCCAACAACCCCCACACAACCACAAACACACACAACCACACACACACCACTAACACAACCACACATACAACCACACACACACAACCACACACACACAACCATACACACACACACAACCACACACACAGAACCACACACACACACTACCACATACACACAACCACACACACACCCACACCACAACCACATGCACAACCACACACACACACAACCACACTCACACAACCACACACACACACAACCACACACACAACCACACACACATAACCATACATACAACCACAACCACACACACAACCACATATCTACCCACACACCCACAACTGCACCTACAACTGCACACTCAACCGCACTCACACACAACCACACACACAACCACACACACAACACACACACAACCACACATACAACCACACACACACAACCACACATACAACCACACACAACCAAACACCCTCCCACATACCCACACCGCACCCACAACCGCACCCTCAACTGTACTCACACCCACACACACAACCACACACACACAACCACACATACACAACCACACAAAAACACACACTCATACAACCACACACACAACCACACACAACCACACACACACAACCACACAAACAACCCCACACAACCACAACCACACACACAACCACACATACAACCACACACACAACTACACACACAACCACACACAACCACACATACAACCACACACACACAAAACCACACACACACAACCACACACACAACACACACACAACCACACATACAACCACACACACAACACCACATATGCACACAACCGGACACACATACAACCATACACACACACACAACACACACACACAACCACACACACACAATGACACCCACACCCACACACACCCACACCCACAACTGCACCCACACACAACCACAACCACACACACAACCGCACACACACACAAGCACACACAACCACACACACACAACCACACACACACACACAACCACACACAACCACACACAACCACACACACACACACACACACACAACACACACAGCCACACACACACACACACTCAACCACACATAACCACACACACAACACACACACACAACACACACAACCACACATCCACACACACACTCAACCACACCCACAACCACACCTGCATCCACAACTGCACTCACACACACACAACTACACACACAACCACACCCACAACCACACACACAACCATACACACACACAAATGCACACAACCAGACACACACAACCACACACACAACCACACACACAACCACACATATAAACGTACTCACACAAAAACACACACAACCAGACACACACAACCACACCAACATAACCACACACACACAACCACACCCACAACCACACACAAAACCACACACAACCATACACACAAGCACACACACAACCACAACCATACATACAACCACACCCACAACCACACACACACAACCGCACACACAACCACACACACAACCACACACACAACCACATATACAACCACACATACAACCACACACACACAACCACACACACAACCACACACACACAACCACACACACAACCACACAAACAACCCCACACAACCACAACCACACACACAACCACACATACAACCACACACACAACTACACACACAACCACACACAACACACACACAACCACACACACAACCACACATACACAACCACACACAACCACATACACAACCACACACACAACCACACACAAGGCCACACACACACAACCACACACACACCCACACCACAACCACATGCACAACCACACACACACACAACCACACTCACACAACCACACACACACACAACCACACACACAACCACACACACATAACCATACATACAACCACAACCACACACACAACCACATATCTACCCACACACCCACAACTGCACCTACAACTGCACACTCAACCGCACTCACACACAACCACACACACAACCACACACACAACAACACACACACAACCACACATACAACCACACACACACAACCACACATACAACCACACACAACCAAACACCCTCCCACATACCCACACCGCACCCACAACCGCACCCTCAACTGTACTCACACCCACACACACAACCACACACACACAACCACACATACACAACCACACATACACAACCACACAAAAACACACACTCATACAACCACACACACAACCACACACAACCACACACACACAACCACACAAACAACCCCACACAACCACACACACAACCACACATACAACCACACACACAACTACACACACAACCACACACAACCACACATACAACCACACACACACACAACCACACACACACAACCACACACACAACACACACACAACCACACATACAACCACACACACAACACCATATATGCACACAACCGGACACACATACAACCATACACATACACACAACACACACACACAACCACACACACACAATGACACCCACACCCACACACACCCACACCCACAACTGCACCCACACACAACCACAACCACACACACAACCGCACACACACACAAGCACACACAACCACACACACACAACCACACACACACACACAACCACACACAACCACACACACACACAACACACACAGCCACACACACACTCAACCACACACAACCACACACACAACACACACACACAACACACACAACCACACATCCACACACACACTCAACCACACCCACAACCACACCTGCATCCACAACTGCACTCACACACACACAACTACACACACAACCACACCCACAACCACACACACAACCATACACACACAAATGCACACAACCAGACACACACAACCACACACACAACCACACACACAACCACACATATAAACGTACTCACACAAAAACACACACAACCAGATACATACAACCACACCAACATAACCACACACACACAACCACACCCACAACCACACACAAAACCACACACAAAACCACACACAACCATACACACAAGCACACACACAACCACAACCATACATACAACCACACCCACAACCACACACACACAACCGCACACACAACCACACACACAACCACACACACAACCACACATACAACCACACATACAACCACACACACACAACCACACATACACAGCCACACACGCACACAACCACACACACGCACAACCACACACACAACCACACACACACAACCATACATACACAACGACACCCACCCACACACACACACACACACACAACCATACCCACAGACAACCACAACCACACATACAACCGCACACACAAACAACCACACACACAAGCAAACACACAACCACACACACACACACACAACCACCCACAACCATACACACAACCACACACACACAACCACACACACAACACACACACACAACACACACAACAACACACACAGAAGCACACACAACCACACATCCATACACACGCCCACAAGAGCACCCACAACCACACCTGCATCCACAACTGCACTCACACACACAACCACACACACAACCACACACACACAACCACACACACAACTGCACACACAACCACACACACACACAACCACACACACAACCACACATACAACCACAACCACACACCCAACCACACACACATCCACACACACAAACCACATACACAACCACACACACACAACCCTACACACACAACCACACACACAACCACACATACACAACAGCACATAAACAACAGCACATACAACCACACACAACCACACACACACAACCACACACACCACACATACAACCACACACAACCACACCCACAAACACATACACACAACCACACACACCCACAACCACACACAACCACACACACACAACCACACACACACAACCACACACACACAACCACACACACACACAACCCCACACAAAACCACACACACACAAACATACACACACAACCACACACACAACACACACACACAACCACACACACAACCACTCACACCCACAACCACACACACACAACCACACATCCACCCAAACACCCACAACCGCACCCACAACTGCACCCTCAACTGCACTCACACCCACACACCACAACCACACACACAACCACACACACAACCACACATACAAAACCACATACACAACCACATATACAACCACACACACAACCACACACAAGGCCACACACACACAACCACACCCACACCCACACCACAACCACATGCACAACCACACACACACACAACCACACTCACACAACCAAACACACACACAACCACACACACAACCACACACACATAACCATACATACAACCACAACCACACACACAACCACACACAACCACACATCTACCCACACACCCACAACTGCACCTACAACTGCACACTCAACCACACTCACACACAACCACACACACATCCACACACACAACAACACACACACAACCACACATACAACCACACACACACAACCACACATACAACCACACACAACCAAACACCCACCCACATACCCACACCGCACCCACAACCGCACCCTCAACTGTACTCACACCCACACACACAACCACACACACACAACCACACATACACAACCACACAAAAACACACTCATACAACCACACACACAACCACACACAACCACACACACAACCACACACACACAACCACACACACAACCACACACACAACCCCACACAACCACAACCACACACACAACCATACATACAACCACACACACAACTACACACACAACCACACACAACATACACACAACCACACACACAACCACACATACACAACCACACAAAAACACACACTCATACAACCACACACACAACCACACACACAACCACACACACACAACCACACACACAACCACACAAACAACCCCACACAACCACAACCACACACACAACCACACATACAACCACACACACAACTACACACACAACCACACACAACCACATACACAACCACACACACAACCACACACAAGGCCACACACACACAACCACACACACACACACACCACAACCACATGCACAACCACACACACACACAACCACACTCACACAACCACACACACACACAACCACACACACAACCACACACACATAACCATACATACAACCACAACCACACACACAACCACACACAACCACATATCTACCCACACACCCACAACTGCACCTACAACTGCACACTCAACCGCATTCACACACAACCACACACACAACCACACACACAACAACACACACACAACCACACACACAACCACACACACACAACCACACATACAACCACACACAACCAAACACCCTCCCACATACCCACACCGCATCCACAACCGCACCCTCAACCGTACTCCCACCCACACACACAACCACCCACACACAACCACACACACACCAAACACACAAAAACACATACACTCATACAACCACACACACAACCACACACAACCACACACACAACCACACACACACAACCACACACACAACCACACAAACAACCACACACAACCACAACCACACACACAACCACACACACAACCACACACAACACACACACAACCACACATACAACCACACACACACAACCACACACACAACCACACACACAACACACACACACACAACCACACATACAACCACACACACAACCACACACACAATACCACATCCACACACACATACAACCATACACACACACAACCACACACACACAACCAACACATACAATGACACATACTCCCACACACACCCACACCCACAACTGCACCCACACACAACCACAACCACACACACAACTGTACCCACAAACACACACATACACATCCACACACACAACCACACACACAACCACACAACCACACACACAACCACACACATGACCACACACACACAATCACACACACACAACCACACACACAACCACACATACAACCACACACATACAACCACACACACAACCGCACACACACAACCACACACACACAACCACACATCCATCCACACACCCAACCACACATCCAGCCACACACCCACAATCACACCCTCAACCACACTCACACCCACACACACAACCACACACACAACCACACACACACAACACCCACATAACCCACACACACACAACCACACACACAGCCACACATACAACCACACACACACAACCACACACACAGAACCACACACACACAACCACACACAGAACCACACACAACCACTACCACATACACACAACCACACACACACAATGACACACACAACCACACACCCACAACCACACCCACTCACAACCACAACCACACACACAACCACACACACAAGCACACACACACACAACCACACACACACACAACCACACACACAACACACACACAACCACACACACACAAGCACACACAACCACACATCCACACACTCAAAACCGCACCCACAACCACACCTGCATCCATAACTGCACTCATACACACAACCACACACACAACCATACACACACAAAAACACACACAACTAGACACGCACAACCACACACACACAACCACACACACACAATGACACACACAACCACACACCCACAACCACACCCACAACCACACCCACTCACAACTACAACCACACCCACAACCACACACAAACAACCACACACACAAGCACACACACACAACCACACACACACACACACAACCACACACAACCACACACACAACACACACACAACACACACAACCACACACACACAAGCACACACAACCACACATCCACACACACACTCACAACTGCACCCACAACCACACCTGCATCCATAACTGCACTCATACACACAACCACACACACAACCATACATACACAAAAACACACACAACTAGACACGCACAACCACACACACACAACCACGCACACACAACCATACACACAACTGCACACACAACCACACACACAACCACACACACACAACCACACACAACAGCACACACAACCACACACAACCATACACACACAAACACACACATACGCACACACAACCACACACACAACACACACAACCACACACACAACCACACACACACACACACAACCACACACACAACCACACACAACCACACCCACAAACACACACACACAACCACACCCCAACCACACACACACACACACAACCACATACAACCACACACAACCAAACACATAACCACACACACTACCATACACACACAACCACACACACAACACCCATACACACACCCACACACACAACCACACACACAACCACACACACACAACCACACACATACACAACCACACACACAACCACACACACAACCACACACACACAACCACACACACACAACCACACATACAACCACACACACACAACCACACATACAACCACACACACAACCAGACACATACACAACCACACACAACCATGCACACACAACCACACACATAACCACACACACACAACCACACACACAACCACATATCCACCCACACACCCACAACCACACCCTCAACCACACTCATACCCACATACACAACCACACACACACACACAACCACACACACACACACAACCACACACACACAACCACACACACCCACACAACCACACACACAAGCACACCCACAACCATACACACACAACCACAAACACACACATACCCAGACACACAACCACACACACAACACACACAACCACACACACAACCACACACACAAACACACACACAACCTCACACAACCACACCCACAAACACACACACACACAACCACACACACAACCACTCACACAACCACAACCACACACAACCGCACACACAACCACACACACAACCACACACACACACAACCACACACAACCACAACCATACACTCAACCACACACACACAATCACACACTCAACCACACACACAACCACACACACAACCACACACACATCCACACACACATCCACACACACAACCACACACACAATCACACACACACAACCACACACACAACCACACATACAACCACACACACAACCACACACACAACCACACACACACACAACCACACACACACACAACCACAACCACACACACACATAACCACACACACACAACCACACACACACACACACAACTGCACACACACAACCACACACAACCACACATCCACCCACACACCCACAACTGCACCCACAATTGCACCCTCAACCACACTCACACCCACACACTACCACACACAACCACACACACACAACCACCCACACAACCACACACACAACCACACACACAACCACACACACACACAAACACACACACACAACCACACACAACCACATACACAACCACATACACAACCACACACACAACCACACATACAACCACACCCAACCACATATCCACCCACACACCCACATCTGCATCCACAATCACACCCTCAACCGCACTCATACCCACACACACAACCACACACACACAACCACACACACACACACAACCACACATACAACCACACACACACACAACCACACACACAACCACACAAACAACCACACACACAACCACAAACACACACATACACACACACAACCACACCCACAACCACACACACACACACACACAACCACACACACACACAACCACATACAACCACACACACAACCAAACACACAACCACACACACATCCACACACACATCCACACACACAACCACACACACAACCACACACATACAACCACACACATAACCACACACACAACAGCACAGGCAACCACACACAACCACACACACAACCACACACACAACCACAAACACACAACCACCCACACTCCCACACCCACACCCAAAACTGCACCCTCAACCGCACTCACACCCACACACACATCCACACACAACCACACAGACAACCAAACACACACAACCACACAAACAACCACACCCAACCACACATCCACCCACACACCCAACCACAAATCCACCCACACACCCACAACTGCACCCACAATCGTACCCTCAACCATACTCACACCCACACACACAACCACACACACACAACCACACACACACAACCACACACACAACCACACACAACCACACACAACCACACACACAACCACACACAACCACACACACAACCACACACACACACACAACCACAAACACACACAATCATACACACAACCACACACACAACACATGCAACCACACACACAACCACACACACAACCAACCCACAAACACAGACACACAACCATACACACACAACCACACACAACCACAACCATACACACAACCACACACACACAACCACACACACACAACCACACACACACAATCACACAACCACACACACATCCACACACACAACCACACACACACAACCACACACACAACCATACACACACAACCATACACACCCAACCACACACACACACACAACCACACACACACAACCACACACAACCACACACACACAACCACACACACACAACCACACATCCACCCAAACACCCACAACCGCACCCACAACTGCACCCTCAACTGCACTCACACCCACACACACAACCACACACACAACCACACAAACAACCACACACACAACCACACACACACAACCACACACACAACATACACAACCACACATCCACCCACAACTGCACCCACAATCGCACCCTCAACCGCACTCACACCCACACACACTACCACACACACACAACCACACACACACAACCACACACAAAACCACACACACAACCACACACACACCCACACACACAACCACACACACATCCACTCACACAACCACACACACATCCACTCACACAACCACACACAACCACAACCATACACACAACCACACACACACAACCACACACAAACAACCACACACACATAACCACACACACAGCCACACACACAACCATACACAACCGCACACACACAACCACACACACACAACCACACATCCACCCAAACACACACAAACACACATACACAACCGCACACACACAACCATACACACACAACCACACATCCACCCAAGCACCCACAACCGCACCCACAACTGCACCCTCAACCGCGATCACACCCACACACACAACCACACACTCAACCACACACACAACCACACACACAACTACACACACAACCACACACAACCACACACAACCACACACTCAACCACACACACACACACACACACACAACCACACACACACACAACCACACATCCACCCACACACCCACAACTGCACCTACAACTGTACCCTCAACCGCACTCACACCCACACAACCACACACACAACCACACACACACAACCACATGCAACCACATATCCACCCACACACCCACGACCACACCTACAATCACACCCTCAACCACACTCATACCCACACACACAACCACACACACACAACCACACACACACACACAACCACACATACAACCACACACACACAACCACACACACAACCACACAAACAACCACACACACACAACCACACACACAACCACACAAACAACCACACACCCTGCTATCAGACCGTACTTCCATACCCTTCACCCCTGCACCCTGTTTTATACCCTACTTATGTCACTGCTCCCTTTTACGTTCCCTGCTACCAGACCTACTCCCGTACCCTGCAGCTCCCCCTGTTCCATGCACAGTACTTCTTGGCACTTTGAGGTGCCCTGAAACCATCCCTGGCGCTTACCCCACCCTTTCCTTCCACCCCCTGCTCTGATGCCCTGTCCTCTGGAGGGGGTATATTTGGTGTCACGCCGCCCTGCACAGGAAGAAACAAACCCTGTGCCTGGAATCAGGGGGTGTTAAGGAATAGGGGAGGGCGGTAAGGGGTGGGGGTGGAGTCAGGACAGAAAGGCGGGGTGAAAGGTGCCCCTCTTGGAGGCTGGGGCAGATGCATTGATAGGCTTGGAGCGATCCCCACATGTACCCCGAACAGCGCCTTTGATGTTGGTGATGTTGAGTGTGGACTGTCCCGGCCGAAGCAGGATTGACTCCGCGTTCTAAGTAGTGGGGCCGGGGCACCGTCTGCTTGATGCTTTGTGTCCTTTGTCAGACAATAAATTGCTATTTCTGTTTCTTGTACATGTGTGTTTCAAGCCTACATTGATCACAGGGGCGTAACACAGGCCCCCGCAGCCCCTGCGGTGTGGGGGCCCAAGCTCCAAGGGGCCCCCTCGGCACTGCACTCTGGCCAGAGAGCTCCTGATTGAGCCCGGAGGGGGCCCCTCGACGTACCATGCAGGGAGGCCCCCTCAATTTTCGTTACGCCAGTGATTGATCCGGCTGCGGTTTGAATTATAAAAGGCAGCAATCATCTGGATTCAGTGCCCCCTCAGGCCTTAGGGCCCCGGTGCCGCTGCACCTGCTGCACCAATGGAAGCCAGGCTTCTGTACCTTGGGTCCTGCCAGTGTGCAGTGCATGTGTTCACATGTAATCAGTTCTATGTGCACGTGTGAAGCAGGCTGTGGATGGCAGGGACCTCACACCTGCTGCAGGCACCACTGCCAGTTCCGGGGGGCGGGGGGTCATTTCACTTGATCCATTTGTTTAATGAGTTTTGCCTATTTGTAAACAGCGAGTTGTGGACACATATCTTTTCTTCTCAGACACCTCCTTTCTTCTTGCAGACACCCCATTATTTTTGCAGACACCTTCCACCTTCCCCCAGACACCTCCCTTCTCCTCAAAGACACCCCCTTCGCCTTGCAGACACCACAGTCTCCTGCCAGACACCTCCCTTCTCTTCACAGACATCTCCCTTCCCTTCACAGGCACATCACTTCTTTGAGACACCTCTGTTCTGAGACACCTCCTTTCTCTTTTGGACACTTCATGTCTTCCTACAGACCACACCTCTGCCTTGCAGACACCCCTTTCTGCTTGCAGACACCTCCTTTCCCCTCGCAGACTCGTCGTTTCTTCCTGCAGACACTACCTCCACCTAGCAGGCACCCCCTTTTGCCCCCCCCTTTTCCAGGCCCTTTAGTTCAGTAATCCGAGTCAGCCTTTCGACAATACCGTCGGCCTCTGTCGAGCAGGAAGCACACTTGTGCCTTTTGGGGCCTCTCTGAGATAGACATCGGGAGAAAGAATTAATTTCCAGTGGGACAGCCTGCTCACCAGCCGCCTCTTTATCACCATGCCGCATCCGACAGCGGCGCACAGTAAATCAAAGCTCGCTGTGTGCTCTTGGGCTCCACTCGAGGAACAATTCCCTGATTCCCTCTTTGTTGATCAATTCCATAATGGGTGCCTAGGGAAACTCAAAAATGACTTAATTTTAGCGATATCCCTTCCTGGTACACCAGCTTCTTCAATTCCTTCAACGTCTCCTCCTCCTCATCTATCCCGCATGGACAGCGGCTAAAAATGTCCCCCTCCACTAGCTTTAATGGCTCTCTCACAATTACACCATTACACTTTACAATAATGGTACTGTCATGATACAAGCTACAGACTCCTGTCTTTCCCTCTTTGATCATCTCTTCCACTCCCTTTGTCTAACCCATACAACTATGATTTCCCGGATTCTCCTTTGAGCTCATCTCCTTTCTCCCTTTCTATTCCCCCTAACTCCCCGATACTCGATCAGGCCGCGTTCCCGGGAGTCACAGGCCTACCCTTTGTTCCCCCCTACCTCTGCTCCCTCCCCTCCCACCCCTTCCCCTTCCCAATTGGTTCCTCCCCCTAGCTCTTCTACCTTGCCTCCGGCATCCACTCCCCCTCCCCACCCTGCACCCGCCCGATTCTCTAACGCTTTCTCCTCCCCCCAATCCAACCAACCTCCCCCCTTATTATTCCACCTGTCTTACAACCTGGTCTACCGATCCACTTTCCTTACCTTCCCCCTTCCCTCCCCCTTTCACCTCATCCCTTTCCGCTCTTTCCCGTCCCTCGTCCCCTTAATTCATCTCTTCCACCTCCCTTCTCTCTTCAACCTCCCCTCCCTCTTCCCGTGCTTCCTAACCATGTCTCCTTCCTCGACAATTCTTTCCTCGTCTACCCCTCACTCCACCTGTTGCCTGTCCCCCTTCAATCACCGTTCATAACTTACAGTACTTGTCCAGCACCTTCCTCTCTTTTCTCCCCATACTTCTGGCCTTCCTTGGATCCCCCTCCTTCCCCCCTTGTACAGCATCCTCTCCTCTCTTCTCCACGTACCTTTGGCATTCATCTAACCCCCTGTCCTCCCCTACCTGTTCAGCCTCTTCTCCTCTCTTCTCTCCTTACCTTTGGCCTTCATTTGACCCCCTTCCGACTCCTCAACCTTCTCCTCTACTCTTCCCCTCTGTTCAACACCAGTAAAAATATTTCTCTTCCCACCTCTGTTTTATCATCCTCTCCTATCGCCCACCATTTTCCCCACCTTCTACCCTTGCTCCCCAACTCCCCACCCATTCCCCCACCCCTCCCCTCCCTCCTTCTCCCTCTGCACTTCCTCCCTTTTCCCCCTCCGCCACCTTGCCCCGTCCTCCCTCACTCCCTCCCATTTCCTGCTCATCCATATCTCCCCGTCCTCAATCACCCTCTGCTCCACCTCCCTTATCCCGTTCCCCCAACCGTCCCCCCTCACCCTCCACACTCCCACCCTTATCCATCAAACCACCCAACACTCCGTGCTCAGCTCTCCTCTCCCTAGAAAATAAACTTGATTCTCTCATCTCTTCCATTTCTCAGCTTGTAGCGTCCAGCTCCCTTTTAAGCGCCAAGATTTCCCCCTTCCCTAATACCCTCCCAAGGAGTTCCATGCTCCCGCGCCCCAATAAAGCAAACCACAGTCTGTCCTCTACAGACATCTCCAACTTACTAGCCAGCTACAAGACCACCAGCGTCACTCCACCTCTACCTTCATCTCCCATTAATTCTACGCAGTGCACTATTCAGACCATCTCCTCTGTCAGAACCTACCAGTCTCCCTCTTACCTGGCACCCTCATTCAAGAATCTTATCCCTATCTCCCTTAACAGCCCTAACACCCCCATCACTAAAACAGTTGTGTCAGAGCTGCACTGCTTGCTCCACAACTGCAAATCTGCAATCAAACACAAATTGGAAATTTCTGACATTATCACCCCCCAGAATCTTTTTTTTTCTGTTCTTTTTTTTTTTTTTTTGGTCCTCATTTTCCGCCCTTGGTTACCAATTAGGGGCGCAAGAAAGTTGCGTCTCCCCAAGACAACCATTGAAAAAATAAGCAAGGAGGTAACATTGCTGCAGTCAAGTACCCATTGCTATTGATATCGAGGGCGCCCTAATGGATATACAGCACATGGAGTTCCCCAAGCAGCTTAATCATTGGACCATGGGGGGAAAAAGAAAAAAAAAAAAAAAACATCGCCCGGTATACCAATTACACCCAATTCAAACAAATCCAAACATTCCTTTTGTCAGGATTACCAGCTCTTGTTAAATCCACTTTAGATGTTTGTAGAACTGAAGTGCGCCAATCAAACACGGTTGGTGGAGTCGGGTCCTTCCATTTCCTACAAATTTCTCTTCGGGCCAACAATATGCAATAAAAGAGAAGGTTCTTCGCCGGACCCCGAACTTCAGATGAAACTCCAAAAATTACAAGAGAAGAGGTTATCAGGACTTTGAAACCCAGAACCGATGAGAGTGATATACTAATCGCCTTCCAATACGGGGACAGAACGGGACACTCAAGGAACATATGTATATCTGTGGCAGCAATCAGTCCACATTTGGGGCATGCCACTGGAATGCCCTTAGAAAACTTTGAGAGTCTCTGTGGCGAATAATAGGCCCTATGTAGGGTCAAAAGATGGTTCCTACGGAGCCAAGCAGGTTTCACTATGTCCCACATAATCTTAACCCCTTCTGTGCCCATGACAAGCTGGACTCGTCATGGAGCACAGTCGCGCTGACCCCATGACGAGTCCAGCTCGTCATGGCACCCACCCACGGGGGAAGCGCTGGCACTCCCCCCGTGAGAGGTCGATCTTTTTTACTGGGAAGGCAGGGGAAGCCATTTGCTTCCTGCGCGTCGGAGAGTAAAGGTGAGTTTTGGGGCTGGGGAGGGTTTTTTTTGCATCGGTGGGTTTGGGTTAGGGTGGGGGCACTTTGGTATGCCCAGGCATGCCAGAGGCTCGGCTTCGTTCGGTGGGCCTGTTGTTGCTTCCCTGTGAAATGGATTCAAATTTGAAAAACGCTTGTCTTTCTAGTTGCTTCCCTGTGAAATGGATCCAAAAATACAGAGAAATGCCCTTCTTTTTAATTTTTCAAATCCAAAGTGCAGCAGCATGATTCTTGCATCGGTGGGTTTGGGTTAGAGTGGGGGCACTTTGGTAAGCCCAGCAGATTGGGTTTTTTTTACATCCAAATACACCAGCATCACTTTACAGAGTTTGCCAGTAAAGTGCTACTTTCATTTTCTCGTCTTTCTTTGAAGAGCATTGTTGTTTCCAGTTTGGGAGAGTGTACCATTCCTGGAGGTACTCCAATACCTGGTTGATGGGTGGATTGGAAAACACAATGTGTACCATGGCTCTGTGTTTATGGATGTGGTCTTTTTCTACCATACTGCTTACGTTTTGTAAGGATGTAAGCAATGGACAGTGAAACTGTTTTTTTTTTTTAGGCAGCATATTACTCTTATCAAGTGCATAATTTGAATTGAGCCACATCCAAGTGTTTATAGCGGGCACAATTAGGTTACAGCTGAAGGCAGTGCGAGTTTCAGTGGGCAAGTATGGTGTTCAGTGGGGATGTGGCACTATGGCCAGAGCTGTGGAATTTGGAACTGGGGAACCGGGTTCCGCATTCATGACCGGTCCACCACACCACTGTACTGAGGGAGCACATTCCCATGCTAGGCCGTAGAAGGCCCCACTAGACCTTAGAAGGCTTGATGTCTTAGCACAAGCAGGTGTACCCTAGTGGTGTCAATTGTGGGTTAACCTTGAAGGCCTGTCCACCACAATCCATACTGAAGTCCATCTCAAATTTCCCACCTCCCAGCGTTCCCCTGGGTCTCCCGGTAAAAATGGAGCCTCACTTGTGTGGGAGGCCCAAGTACCCGCGACAGGCAAGGGCCCAAAACGTAGTGAGGTGACATCAAGATTGCCTATCTCAAAACCACCTGGTTTTGCAAGGGGGGTCACCTGGGTTTTTGGCCCGGTGCTCGGCGGCCATCTAGGGAAACCTACCAAACCCATACATTTCTGAAAACTAGACACCCGGGGGCTTCCAGGGAGGTATGGCTTGCGTGGATCCCCCAACGTTTCCTTACCCAGAATCCCCTGCAAACCTCAATTTTAGCTGAAAAAATCACTTTTTTCACACATTTTTGTGTGGGAAAGTTGTGGCATCACTGGGCTCACTCAAATTTCCCACCTCCCAGCATTCCCCTGGGTCTCCCGGTAAAAATGGTGCCTCACTTGTGTGGGAGGCCCAAGTACCCGCGACAGGCAAGGGCCCAAAACGTAGTGAGGTGACATCAAAATTGCCTATCTCAAAACCACCTGGTTTTGCAAGGGGGGTCACCTGGGTTTTTGGCCCGGTGCTCGGCGGCCATCTAGGGAAACATACCAAACCCATACATTTCTGAAAACTAGACACCCGGGGGCTTTCAGGGAAGTATGGCTTGCGTGGATCCCCCAACGTTTCCTTACCCAGAATCCCCTGCAAACCTCAATTTTAGCTGAAAAAATCACTTTTTTCACACATTTTTGTGTGGGAAAGTTGTGGCATCACCGGGCTCACTCAAATTTCCCACCTCCCAGCGTTCCCCTGGTTCTCCCGGTAAAAACGGTGACTCACTTGTGTGGGAGGCCCAAGTACCCGTGACAAGCAAGGGCCCAAAACGCAGTGAGGTGACATCAAAATTGCCTATCTCAAAACCACCTGGTTTTGCAAGGGGGGTCACCTGGGTTTTTGGCCCGGTGCTCAGCAGCCATCTAGGGTAATGTTATATCCTGAGTTTTACTTAATTGTAATTAGCCTAGGTCTTCCTAGCTGCTCAGCCAGAGTGAGAGATGGTAACGGAATGTTGGTGTGACTGTGATGAATGGAATGCCTGGGTGCCTGTGTGGGCGAGTGATGACCGTTGGAGATGGGCTGAGCAGCTAGGCAGGCTGCTCCTGGTGGGGCTGTTACATGGGCTGACATAGAGGCTGTAACAAGGGCCTAAGATAGGCTAATGATGAAGCTGGTACGTGGCTGAACCTTGTCTGAAGTGATCTGGAACTGGAACTAATAAAGAAGGCTTTGAAACCTACAACATGGCTACAAGTGTCATCCTGTACAGATTACAACATATAACCTACCAAACCCATACATTTCTGAAAACTAGACACCCAGGGGCTTCCAGGGAGGTATGGCTTGCGTGGATCCCCCAACGTTTCCTTACCCAGAATCCCCTGCAAACCTCAATTTTAGCTGAAAAAATCACTTTTTTCACACATTTTAGTGTGGGAAAGTTGTGGCATCACCAGGCTCACTCAAATGTCCCACCTCCCAGCGTTCCCCTGGGTCTCCCGGTAAAAATGGTGCCTCACTTGTGTGGGGGGCCCAAGTACCCGCAACAGGCACGGGCCCAAAACGTAATGAGGTGACATCAAAATTGCCTATCTCAAAACCACCTGGTTTTGCAAGGGGGGTCACCTGGGTTTTTGGCCCGGTGCTCGATGGCCATCTAGGGAAACCTACCAAACCCATACATTTCTGAAAACTAGACACCCGGGGGCTTTCAGGGAGGTATGGCTTGCATGGATCCCCCAACGTTTCCTTACCCAGAATCCCCTGTAAACCTCAATTTTAGCTGAAAAAATCACTTTTTTCACACATTTTTGTGTGGGAAAGTTGTGGCATCACCGGGCTCACTCAAATTTCCCACCTCCCAGCATTCCCCTGGGTCTCCCGGTAAAAATGGTGCCCACTTGTATGGGAGGCCCAAGTACCCGCGACAGGCAAGGGCCCAAAACGTAGTGAGGTGACATCAAGATTGCCTATCTCAAAACCACCTGGTTTTGCAAGGGGGGTCACCTGGGTTTTTAGCCCGGTGCTCCGCGGCCATCTCGGGAAACCTTCCAAACCCATACATTTCTGAAAACTAGACACCCGGGGGCTTCCAGGTAGGTATGGCTTGCGTGGATCCCCCAATGTTTCCTTACCCAGAATCCCCTGCAAACCTCAATCTTAGCTGAAAAAATAACTTTTTTCACACATGTTTGTGTGGGAAAGTTGTGGCATCACTGGGCTCACTCAAATTTCCCACCTCCCAGCGTTCCCCTGGGTCTCCCGGTAAAAATGGTGACTCACTTGTGTGGGAGGCCCAAGTACCCGCGACAGGCAAGGGCCCAAAACGTAGTGAGGTGACATCAAAATTGCCTATCTCAAAACCACCTGGTTTTGCAAGGGGGGTCCCCTGGGTTTTTGGCCCGGTGCTCGGCGGCCATCTAGGGAAACATACCAAACCCATACATTTCTGAAAACTAGACATCCGGGGGCTTTCAGGGAGGTATGGCTTGCGTGGATCCCCCAACGTTTCCTTACCCAGAATCCCCTGCAAACCTCAATCTTAGCTGAAAAAATCACTTTTTTCACACATTTTTGTGTGGGAAAGTTGTGGCATCACAGGGCTCACTCAAATTTCCCACCTCCCAGCGATACCCTGGGTCTCCCGGTAAAAATGGTGCCTCACTTGTGTGGGAGGCCCAAGAACCCGCAACAGGCACAGGCCCAAAACGTAGTGAGGTGACATCAAAATTGCCTATCTCAAAACCACCTGGTTTTGCAAGGGGGGTCACCTGGGTTTTTGGCCCGGTGCTCGGCGGCCATCTAGGGAAACCTACCAAACCCATACATTTCTGAAAACTAGACACCCGGGGGCTTCCAGGGAGGTATGGCTTGCGTGGATCCCCCAATGTTTCCTTACCCAGAATCCCCTGCAAACCTCAATCTTAGCTGAAAAAATCACTTTTTTCACATATTTTTGTGTGGGAAAGTTGTGGCATCACCGGGCTCACTCAAATTTCCCACCTCCCAGCGTTCCCCTGGGTCTCCCGGTAAAAATGGTGCCTCACTTGTGTGGGAGGCCCAAGAACCCGCAACAGGCAATGGCCCAAAACGCAGTGAGGTGACATCAAAATTGCCTATCTCAAAACCACCTGGTTTTGCAAGGGGGGTCACCTGGGTTTTTGGCCCGGTGCTCGGCGACCATCTAGGGAAACCTACCACACCCATACATTTCTGAAAACTAGACACCCGGGGGCTTCCAGGGAGGTATGGCTTGCGTGGATCCCCCAACGTTTCCTTACCCAGAATCCCCTGCAAACCTCAATTTTAGCTGAAAAAATCACTTTTTTTCACACATTTTTGTGTGGGAAAGTTGTGGCATCACTGGGCTCACTCAAATTTCCCACCTCCCAGCATTCCCCTGGGTCTCCCGGTAAAAATGGTGACTCACTTGTGTGGGAGGCCCAAGTACCCGCAACAGGCAAGGGCCCAAAACGCAGTGAGGTGACATCAAAATTGCCCATCTCAAAACCACCTGGTTTTGCAAGGGGGGTCACCTGGGTTTTTGGCCCGGTGCTTGGCGGCCATCTAGGGAAACCTACCAAACCCATACATTTCTGAAAACTAGACACCCGGGGGCTTCCAGGGAGGTATGGCTTGCGTGGATCCCCCAACGTTTCCTTACCCAGAATCCCCTGCAAACCTTAATTTTAGCTGAAAAAAATCACTTTTTTCACACATTTTTGTGTGGGAAAGTTGTGGCATCACTGGGCTCACTCAAATTTCCCACCTCCCAGCATTCCCCTGGGTCTCCCGGTAAAAATGGTGCCCACTTGTGTGGGAGGCCCAAGTACCCGCGACAGGCAAGGGCCCAAAACGTAGTGAGGTGACATCAAGATTGCCTATCTCAAAACCACCTGGTTTTGCAAGGGGGTCACCTGGGTTTTTGGCCCGGTGCTCCGCGGCTATCTAGGGAAACCTTCCAAACCCATACATTTCTGAAAACTAGACACCCGGGGGCTTCCAGGGAGGTATGGCTTGCGTGGATCCCCCAACGTTTCCTTACCCAGAATCCCCTGCAAACCTCAATTTTAGCTGAAAAAATAACTTTTTTCACACATTTTTGTGTGTGAAAGTTGTGGCATCACTGGGCTCACTCAAATTTCCCACCTCCCAGTGTTCCCCTGGGTCTCCCGGTAAAAATGGTGCCCACTTGTGTGGGAGGCCCAAGTACCCGCGACAGGCAAGGGCCCAAAACGTAGTGAGGTGACATCAAGATTGCCTATCTCAAAACCACCTGGTTTTGCAAGGGGGTCACCTGGGTTTTTGGCCCGGTGCTCCGCGGCTATCTAGGGAAACCTTCCAAACCCATACATTTCTGAAAACTAGACACCCGGGAGCTTCCAGGGAGGTATGGCTTGCGTGGATCCCCCAATGTTTCCTTACCCAGAATCCCCTGCAAACCTCAATTTTAGCTGAAAAAATAACTTTTTTAACACATTTTTGTGTGGGAAAGTTGTGGCATCACCGGGCTCACTCAAATTTCCCACCTCCCAGTGTTCCCCTGGGTCTCCCGGTAAAAATGGTGACTCACTTGTGTGGGAGGCCCAAGTACCCGCGACAGGCAAGGGCCCAAAACGCAGTGAGGTGACATCAAAATTTCCTATCTCAAAACCACCTGGTTTTGCAAGGGGGGTCACCTGGGTTTTTGGCCCGGTGCTCGGTGGCCATCTAGGGAAACCTACCAAACCCATACATTTCTGAAAACTAGACACCCGGGGGCTTTCAGGGAGGTATGGCTTGCATGGATCCCCCAACGTTTCCTTACCCAGAATCCCCTGCAAACCTCAATTTTTGCTGAAAGAATCACTTTTTTCACACATTTTTGTGTGGGAAAGTTGTGGCATCACCGGGCTCACTCAAATTTCCCACCTCCCAGCGTTCCCCTGGGTCTCCTGGTAAAAATGGTGCCTCACTTGTGTGGGAGGCCCAAGTACCCGCGACAGGCAAGGGCCCAAAACGTAGTGAGGTGACATCAAAATTGCCTATCTCAAAACCACCTGGTTTTGCAAGGGGGGTCCCCTGGGTTTTTGGCCCGGTGCTCGGCGGCCATCTAGGGAAACCTACCAAACCCATACATTTCTGAAAACTAGACATCCGGGGGCTTTCAGGGAGGTATGTTTTGCGTGGATCCCCCAACGTTTCCTTACCCAGAATCCCCTGCAAACCTCAATTGTAGCAGAAAAAATCACTTTTTTCACACATTTTTGTGTGGGAAAGTTATGGCATCACCGGGCTCACTCAAATTTCCCACCTCCCAGCATTCCCCTGGGTCTCCTGGTAAAAATGGTGCCCACTTGTGTGGGAGGCCCAAGTACCCGCGACAGGCAAGGGCCCAAAACGTAGTGAGGTGACATCAAAATTGCCTATCTCAAAACCACCTGGTTTTGCAAGGGGGGTCCCCTGGGTTTTTGGCCCGGTGCTCCGCGGCCATCTAGGGAAACCTTCCAAACCCATACATTTCTGAAAACTAGACACCCGGGGGCTTCCAGGGAGGTATGGCTTGCGTGGATCCCCCAATGTTTCCTTACCCAGAATCCCCTGCAAACCTCAATTTTAGCTGAAAAATTAACTTTTTCACACATTTTTGTGTGGGAAAGTTGTGGCATCACCGGGCTCACTCAAATTTCCCACCTCCCAGCGTTCCCCTGGGTCTCCCGGTAAAAACGGTGACTCACTTGTGTGGGAGGCCCAAGTACCCGTGACAAGCAAGGGCACAAAACGCAGTGAGGTGACATCAAAATTGCCTATCTCAAAACCACCTGGTTTTGCAAGGGGGGTCACCTGGGTTTTTGGCCCGGTGCTCGGCGGCCATCTAGGGAAACCTACCAAACCCATACATTTCTGAAAACTAGACACCCAGGGGCTTCCAGGGAGGTATGGCTTGCGTGGATCCCCCAACGTTTCCTTACCCAGAATCCCCTGCAAACCTCAATCTTAGCTGAAAAAATCACTTTTTTCACACATTTTTGTGTGGGAAAGTTGTGGCATCACCGGGGCTCACTCAAATTTCCCACCTCCCAGCGTTCCCCTGGGTCTCCCGGTAAAAACGGTGACTCACTTGTGTGGGAGGCCCAAGTACCCGTGACAAGCAAGGGCACAAAACGCAGTGAGGTGACATCAAAATTGCCTATCTCAAAACCACCTGGTTTTGCAAGGGGGGTCACCTGGGTTTTTGGCCCGGTGCTCGGCGGCCATCTAGGGAAACCTACCAAACCCATACATTTCTGAAAACTAGACACCCGGGGGCTTCCAGGGAGGTATGGCTTGCGTGGATCCCCCAACGTTTCCTTACCCAGAATCCCCTGCAAACCTCAATTTTAGCTGAAAAAATCACTTTTTTCACACATTTTTGTGTGGGAAAGTTGTGGCCTCACCGGGCTCACTCAAATTTCCCACCTCCCAGCGTTCCCCTGGGTCTCCTGGTAAAAATGGTGCCTCACTTGTGTGGGAGGCCCAAGGACCCGCGACAGGCAAGGGCCCAAAACGTAGTGAGGTGACATCAAAATTGCCTATCTCAAAACCACCTGGTTTTGCAAGGGGGGTCACCTGGGTTTTTGGCCCGGTGCTCGGCGGCCATCTAGGGAAACCTACCAAACCCATACATTTCTGAAAACTAGACACCCGGGGGCTTCCAGGGAGGTATGGCTTGCGTGGATCCCCCAACGTTTCCTTACCCAGAATCCCCTGCAAACCTTAATTTTAGCTGAAAAAATCACTTTTTTCACACATTTTTGTGTGGGAAAGTTGTGGCATCACTGGGCTCACTCAAATTTCCCACCTCCCAGCATTCCCCTGGGTCTCCCGGTAAAAATGGTGACTCACTTGTGTGGGAGGCCCAAGTACCCGCGACAGGCAAGGGCCCAAAACGCAGTGAGGTGACATCAAAATTGCCCATCTCAAAACCACCTGGTTTTGCAAGGGGGGTCACCTGGGTTTTTGGCCCGGTGCTCGGCGGCCATCTAGGGAAACCTACCAAACCCATACATTTCTGAAAACTAGACACCCGGGGGCTTCCAGGGAGGTATGGCTTGCGTGGATCCCCCAACGTTTCCTTACCCAGAATCCCCTGCAAACCTTAATTTTAGCTGAAAAAATCACTTTTTTCACACATTTTTGTGTGGGAAAGTTGTGGCATCACTGGGCTCACTCAAATTTCCCACCTCCCAGCATTCCCCTGGGTCTCCCGGTAAAAATGGTGCCCACTTGTGTGGGAGGCCCAAGTACCCGCGACAGGCAAGGGCCCAAAACGTAGTGAGGTGACATCAAGATTGCCTATCTCAAAACCACCTGGTTTTGCAAGGGGGTCACCTGGGTTTTTGGCCCGGTGCTCCGCGGCTATCTAGGGAAACCTTCCAAACCCATACATTTATGAAAACTAGACACCCGGGGGCTTCCAGGGAGGTATGGCTTGCGTGGATCCCCCAATGTTTCCTTACCCAGAATCCCCTGCAAACCTCAATTTTAGCTGAAAAAATAACTTTTTTCACACATTTTTGTGTGTGAAAGTTGTGGCATCACTGGGCTCACTCAAATTTCCCACCTCCCAGTGTTCCCCTGGGTCTCCCGGTAAAAATGGTGCCCACTTGTGTGGGAGGCCCAAGTACCCGCGACAGGCAAGGGCCCAAAACGTAGTGAGGTGACATCAAGATTGCCTATCTCAAAACCACCTGGTTTTGCAAGGGGGTCACCTGGGTTTTTGGCCCGGTGCTCCGCGGCTATCTAGGGAAACCTTCCAAACCCATACATTTCTGAAAACTAGACACCCGGGAGCTTCCAGGGAGGTATGGCTTGCGTGGATCCCCCAATGTTTCCTTACCCAGAATCCCCTGCAAACCTCAATTTTAGCTGAAAAAATACCTTTTTTCACACATTTTTGTGTGGGAAAGTTGTGGCATCACCGGGCTCACTCAAATTTCCCACCTCCCAGTGTTCCCCTGGGTCTCCCGGTAAAAATGGTGACTCACTTGTGTGGGAGGCCCAAGTACCCGCGACAGGCAAGGGCCCAAAACGCAGTGAGGTGACATCAAAATTTCCTATCTCAAAACCACCTGGTTTTGCAAGGGGGGTCACCTGGGTTTTTGGCCCGGTGCTCGGTGGCCATCTAGGGAAACCTACCAAACCCATACATTTCTGAAAACTAGACACCCGGGGGCTTTCAGGGAGGTATGGCTTGCATGGATCCCCCAACGTTTCCTTACCCAGAATCCCCTGCAAACCTCAATTTTAGCTGAAAGAATCACTTTTTTCACACATTTTTGTGTGGGAAAGTTGTGGCATCACCGGGCTCACTCAAATTTCCCACCTCCCAGCATTCCCCTGGGTCTCCCGGTAAAAACGGTGACTCACTTGTGTGGGAGGCCCAAGTACCCGTGACAAGCAAGGGCACAAAACGCAGTGAGGTGACATCAAAATTGCCTATCTCAAAACCACCTGGTTTTGCAAGGGGGGTCACCTGGGTTTTTGGCCCGGTGCTCGGCGGCCATCTAGGGAAACCTACCAAACCCATACATTTCTGAAAACTAGACACCCAGGGGCTTCCAGGGAGGTATGGCTTGCGTGGATCCCCCAACGTTTCCTTACCCAGAATCCCCTGCAAACCTCAATCTTAGCTGAAAAAATCACTTTTTTCACACATTTTTGTGTGGGATAGTTGTGGCATCACCGGGGCTCACTCAATTTTCCCACCTCCCAGCGTTCCCCTGGGTCTCCCGGTAAAAACGGTGACTCACTTGTGTGGGAGGCCCAAGTACCCGTGACAAGCAAGGGCACAAAACGCAGTGAGGTGACATCAAAATTGCCTATCTCAAAACCACCTGGTTTTGCAAGGGGGGTCACCTGGGTTTTTGGCCCGGTGCTCGGCGGCCATCTAGGGAAACCTACCAAACCCATACATTTCTGAAAACTAGACACCCGGGGGCTTCCAGGGAGGTATGGCTTGCGTGGATCCCCCAACGTTTCCTTACCCAGAATCCCCTGCAAACCTCAATTTTAGCTGAAAAAATCACTTTTTTCACACATTTTTGTGTGGGAAAGTTGTGGCCTCACCGGGCTCACTCAAATTTCCCACCTCCCAGCGTTCCCCTGGGTCTCCTGGTAAAAATGGTGCCTCACTTGTGTGGGAGGCCCAAGTACCCGCGACAGGCAAGGGCCCAAAACGTAGTGAGGTGACATCAAAATTGCCTATCTCAAAACCACCTGGTTTTGCAAGGGGGGTCCCCTGGGTTTTTGGCCCGGTGCTCGGCGGCCATCTAGGGAAACCTACCAAACCCATACATTTCTGAAAACTAGACACCCAGGGGCTTCCACGGAGGTATGGCTTGCATGGATCCCCCAACGTTTCCTTACCCAGAATCCCCTGCAAACCTCAATCTTAGCTGAAAAAATCACTTTTTTCACACATTTTTGTGTGGGAAAGTTGTGGCATCACCGGGCTCACTCAAATTTCCCACCTCCCAGCGTTCCCCTGGGTCTCCCGGTAAAAATGGTGCCTCACTTGTGTGGGAGGCCCAAGAACCCGCAACAGGCAATGGCCCAAAACGCAGTGAGGTGACATCAAAATTGCCTATCTCAAAACCACCTGGTTTTGCGATGGGGGTCACCTGGGTTTTTGGCCCGGTGCTCGGCGGCCATCTAGGGAAACCTACCAAACCCATACATTTCTGAAAACTAGACACCCGGGGGCTTCCAGGGAGGTATGGCTTGCGTGGATCCCCCAACGTTTCCTTACCCAGAATCCCCTGCAAACCTTAATTTTAGCTGAAAAAATCACTTTTTTCACACATTTTTGTGTGGGAAAGTTGTGGCATCACTGGGCTCACTCAAATTTCCCACCTCCCAGCATTCCCCTGGGTCTCCCGGTAAAAATGGTGACTCACTTGTGTGGGAGGCCCAAGTACCCGCGACAGGCAAGGGCCCAAAACGCAGTGAGGTGACATCAAAATTGCCCATCTCAAAACCACCTGGTTTTGCAAGGGGGGTCACCTGGGTTTTTGGCCCGGTGCTCGGCGGCCATCTAGGGAAACCTACCAAACCCATACATTTCTGAAAACTAGACACCCGGGGGCTTCCAGGGAGGTATGGCTTGCGTGGATCCCCCAACGTTTCCTTACCCAGAATCCCCTGCAAACCTTAATTTTAGCTGAAAAAATCACTTTTTTCACACATTTTTGTGTGGGAAAGTTGTGGCATCACTGGGCTCACTCAAATTTCCCACCTCCCAGCATTCCCCTGGGTCTCCCGGTAAAAATGGTGCCCACTTGTGTGGGAGGCCCAAGTACCCGCGACAGGCAAGGGCCCAAAACGTAGTGAGGTGACATCAAGATTGCCTATCTCAAAACCACCTGGTTTTGCAAGGGGGTCACCTGGGTTTTTGGCCCGGTGCTCCGCGGCTATCTAGGGAAACCTTCCAAACCCATACATTTCTGAAAACTAGACACCCGGGGGCTTCCAGGGAGGTATGGCTTGCGTGGATCCCCCAATGTTTCCTTACCCAGAATCCCCTGCAAACCTCAATTTTAGCTAAAAAAATAACTTTTTTCACACATTTTTGTGTGGGAAAGTTGTGGCATCACTGGGCTCACTCAAATTTCCCACCTCCCAGTGTTCCCCTGGGTCTCCCGGTAAAAATGGTGACTCACTTGTGTGGGAGGCCCAAGTACCCGCGACAGGCAAGGGCCCAAAACGCAGTGAGGTGACATCAAAATTTCCTATCTCAAAACCACCTGGTTTTGCAAGGGGGGTCACCTGGGTTTTTGGCCCGATGCTCGGTGGCCATCTAGGGAAACCTACCAAACCCATACATTTCTGAAAACTAGACACCCGGGGGCTTCCAGGGAGGTATGGCTTGCGTGGATCCCCCAACGTTTCCTTACCCAGAATCCCCTGCAAACCTAAATTTTAGCTGAAAAAATCACTTTTTTCACACATTTTTTTGTGGGAAAGTTGTGGCATCATTGGGCTCACTCAAATTTCCCACCTCCCAGTGTTCCCCTAGGTCTCCCGGTAAAAATGGTGCCCACTTGTGTGGGAGGCCCAAGTACCCGCGACAGGCAAGGGCCCAAAACGTAGTGAGGTGACATCAAGATTGCCTATCTCAAAACCACCTGGTTTTGCAAGGGGGTCACCTGGGTTTTTGGCCCGGTGCTCCGCGGCTATCTAGGGAAACCTTCCAAACCCATACATTTCTGAAAACTAGACACCCGGGGGCTTCCAGGGAGGTATGGCTTGCGTGGATCCCCCAATGTTTCCTTACCCAGAATCCCCTGCAAACCTCAATTTTAGCTGAAAAAATAACTTTTTTCACACATTTTTGTGTGGGAAAGTTGTGGCATCACCGGGCTCACTCAAATTTCCCACCTCCCAGTGTTCCCCTGGGTCTCCCGGTAAAAATGGTGACTCACTTGTGTGGGAGGCCCAAGTACCCGCGACAGGCAAGGGCCCAAAACGCAGTGAGGTGACATCAAAATTTCCTATCTCAAAACCACCTGGTTTTGCAAGGGGGGTCACCTGGGTTTTTGGCCCGGTGCTCGGTGGCCATCTAGGGAAACCTTCCAAACCCATACATTTCTGAAAACTAGACACCCGGGGGCTTCCAGGGAGTTATGGCTTGCGTGGATCCCCCAATGTTTCCTTACCCAGAATCCCCTGGAAACCTCAATTTTAGCTGAAAAAAAACCTTTTTTCACACATTTTTGTGTGGGAAAGTTGTGGCATCACTGGACTCACTCAAATTTCCCACCTCCCAGTGTTCCCCTGGGTCTCCCGGTAAAAATGGTGACTCATTTGTGTGGGAGGCCCAAGTACCCGCGACAGTCAAGGGCCCAAAACGTAGTGAGGTGACATCAAAATTGCATATCTCAAAACCACCTGGTTTTGCAAGGGGGGTCCCCTTGGTTTTTGGCCCGGTGCTCGGCGGCCATCTAGGGAAACCTACCAAACCCATACATTTCTGAAAACTAGACATCCGGGGGCTTTCAGGGAGGTATGGCTTGCATGGATCCCCCAACGTTTCCTTACCCAGAATCCCCTGCAAGCCTCAATTTTAGCTGAAAAAATCACTTTTTTCACACATTTTTGTGTGGGAAAGTTATTGCATCACCGGGCTTACTCAAATTTCCCACCGCCCAGCATTCCCCTGGGTCTCCCGGTAAAAATGGTGCCCACTTGTGTGGGAGGCCCAAGTACCCGCGACAGGCAAGGGCCCAAAACGTAGTGAGGTGACATCAAGATTGCCTATCTCAAAACCACCTGGTTTTGCAAGGGGGGTCACCTGGGTTTTTGGCCCGGTGCTCCGCGGCCATCTAGGGAAACCTTCCAAACCCATACATTTCTAAAAACTAGACACCCGGGGGCTTCCAGGGAGGTATGGCTTGCATGGATCCCCCAATGTTTCCTTACCCAGAATCCCCTGCAAACCTCAATTTTAGCTGAAAAAATCACTTTTTTCACACATTTTTGTGTGGGAAAGTCGTGGCATCACTGGGCTCACTCAAATTTCCCACCTCCCAGTGCTCCCCTGGGTCTTCCGGTAAAAATGGTGACTCACTTGTGTGGGAGGCCCAAGTACCCGCGACAGGCAAGGGCCCAAAACGTAGTGAGGTGACATCAAGATTGCCTATCTCAAAACCACCTGGTTTTGCAAGGGGGGTCACCTGGGTTTTTGGCCCGGTGCTCGGCGGCCATCTAGGGAAACCTACCAAACCCATACATTTCTGAAAACTAGACATCCGGGGGCTTTCAGGGAGGTATGGCTTGCGTGGATCCCCCAACGTTTCCTTACCCAGAATCCCCTGCAAACCTCAATTTTAGCAGAAAAAATCACTTTTTTCACACATTTTTGTGTGGGAAAGTTAAGGCATCACCGGGCTCACTCAAATTTCCCACCTCCCTGCGTTCCCCTGGGTCTCCCGGTAAAAATGGTGCCTCACTTGTGTGGGAGGCCCAAGAACCCGCAACAGGCACGGGACCAAAACGTAGTGAGGTGACATCAAAATTGCCTATCTCAAAACCACCTGGTTTTGCAAGGGGGGTCACCTGGGTTTTTGGCCCAGTGCTCGGCGGCCATCTAGGGAAACCTACCAAACCCATACATTTCTGAAAACTAGACACCCGGGGGCTTCCAGGGAGGTATGGCTTGCGTGGATCCCCCAATGTTTCCTTACCCAGAATCCCCTGCAAACCTCAATTTTAGCTGAAAAAATCACTTTTTTCACACATTTTTGTGTGGGAAAGTTGTGGCATCACCGGGCTCACTCAAATTTCCCACCTCCCAGCATTCCCCTGGGTCTCCCGGTAAAAATGGTGCCCACTTGTGTGGGAGGCCCAAGTACCCGCGACAGGCAAGGGCCCAAAACGCAGTGAGGTGACATCAAAATTGCCTATCTCAAAACCACCTGATTTTGCAAGGGGGGTCACCTGGGTTTTTGGCCCGGTGCTCGGCGGCCATCTAGGGAAACATACCAAACCCATACATTTCTGAAAACTAGACACCCGGGGGCTTCCAGGGAGGTATGGCTTGCGTGGATCCCCCAACGTTTCCTTACCCAGAATCCCCTGCAAACCTCAATTTTAGCTGAAAAAATCACTTTTTTCACACATTTTTGTGTGGGAAAGTTGTGGCATCACCGGGCTCACTCAAATTTCCCACCTCCCAGCATTCCCCTGGGTCTCCCGGTAAAAATGGTGCCCACTTGTGTGGGAGGCCCAAGTACCCGCGACAGGCAAGGGCCCAAAACGTAGTGAGGTGACATCAAGATTGCCTATCTCAAAACCACCTGGTTTTGCAAGGGGGGTCACCTGGGTTTTTGGCCCGGTGCTCGGCGGCCATCTAGGGAAACCTACCAAACCCATAAATTTCTGAAAACTAGACATCCGGGGGCTTTCAGGGAGGTATGGCTTGCGTGAATCCCCCAACGTTTCCTTACCCAGAATCCCCTGCAAACCTCAATTTTAGCAGAAAAAATCACTTTTTTCACACATTTTTGTGTGGGAAAGTTATGGCATCACCGGGCTCACTCAAATTTCCCACCTCCCAGCATTCCCCTGGGTCTCCTGGTAAAAATGGTGCCCACTTGTGTGGGAGGCCCAAGTACCCGCGACAGGCAAGGGCCCAAAACGTAGTGAGGTGACAACAAAATTGCCTATCTCAAAACCACCTGGTTTTGCAAGGGGGGTCCCCTGGGTTTTTGGCCCGGTGCTCCACGGCCATCTAGGGAAACCTTCCAAACCCATACATTTCTGAAAACTAGACACCCGGGGGCTTCCAGGGAGGTATGGCTTGCGTGGATCCCCCAATGTTTCCTTACCCAGAATCCCCTGCAAACCTCAATTTTAGCTGAAAAATTAACTTTTTCACACATTTTTGTGTGGGAAAGTTGTGGCATCACCGGGCTCACTCAAATTTCCCACCTCCCAGCGTTCCCCTGTGTCTCCCGGTAAAAACGGTGACTCACTTGTGTGGGAGGCCCAAGTACCCGTGACAAGCAAGGGCACAAAACGCAGTGAGGTGACATCAAAATTGCCTATCTCAAAACCACCTGGTTTTGCAAGGGGGGTCACCTGGGTTTTTGACCCGGTGCTCGGCGGCGATCTAGGGAAACCTACCAAACCCATACATTTCTGAAAACTAGACACCCAGGGGCTTCCAGGGAGGTTTGGCTTGCGTGGATCCCCCAACGTTTCCTTACCCAGAATCCCTGCAAACCTCAATCTTTGCTGAAAAAATCACTTTTTTCACACATTTTTGTGTGGGAAAGTTGTGGCATCACCGGGCTCACTCAAATTTCCCACCTCCCTGCGTTCCCCTGGGTCTCCCGGTAAAAATGG
Organism: Triturus cristatus; assembly: GCF_964204655.1. Taxonomy (NCBI): domain Eukaryota; kingdom Metazoa; phylum Chordata; class Amphibia; order Caudata; family Salamandridae; genus Triturus; species Triturus cristatus. The sequence continues at coordinate 43,545 of NW_028187261.1, read as the reverse complement.
TGCCTCACTTGTGTGGGAGGCCCAAGAACCCGCAACAGGCACGGGCCCAAAACGTAGTGAGGTGACATCAAAATTGCCTATCTCAAAACCACCTGGTTTTGCAAGGGGGGTCACCTGGGTTTTTGGCCCGGTGCTCGGCGGCCATCTAGGGAAACCTACCAAACCCATACATTTCTGAAAACTAGACACCCGGGGGCTTCCAGGGAGGTATGGCTTGCATGGATCCCCCAAAGTTTCCTTACCCAGAATCCCCTGCAAACCTCAATTTTAGCTGAAAAAATCACTTTTTTCACACATTTTTGTGTGGGAAAGTTGTGGCATCACCGGGCTCACTCAAATTTCCCACCTCCCAGCATTCCCCTGGGTCTCCCGGTAAAAATGGTGCCCACTTGTGTGGGAGGCCCAAGTACCCGCGACAGGCAAGGGCCCAAAACGTAGTGAGGTGACATCAAGATTGCCTATCTCAAAACCACCTGGTTTTGCAAGGGGGTTCACCTGGGTTTTTGGCCCGGTGCTCCGCGGCCATCTAGGGAAACCTTCCAAACCCATACATTTCTGAAAACTAGACACCTGGGGGCTTCCAGGGAGGTATGGCTTGCGTGGATCCCCCAATGTTTCCTTACCCAGAATCCCCTGCAAACCTCAATTTTAGCTGAAAAAATAACTTTTTTCACACATGTTTGTGTGGGAAAGTTGTGGCATCACTGGGCTCACTCAAATTTCCCACCTCCCAGCATTCCCCTGGGTCTCCCGGTAAAAATGGTGACTTACTTGTGTGGGAGGCCCAAGTACCCGCGACAGGCAAGGGCCCAAAACGCAGTGAGGTGACATCAAAATTGCCTATCTCAAAACCACCTGATTTTGCAAGGGGGGTCACCTGGGTTTTTGGCCCGGTGCTCGGCGGCCATCTAGGGAAACATACCAAACCCATACATTTCTGAAAACTAGACACCCGGGGGCTTCCAGGGAGGTATGGCTTGCGTGGATCCCCCAACGTTTCCTTACCCAGAATCCCCTGCAAACCTCAATTTTAGCTGAAAAAATCACTTTTTTCACACATTTTTGTGTGGGAAAGTTGTGGCATCACCGGGCTCACTCAAATTTCCCACCTCCCAGCATTCCCCTGGGTCTCCCGGTAAAAATGGTGCCCACTTGTGTGGGAGGCCCAAGTACCCGCGACAGGCAAGGGCCCAAAACGTAGTGAGGTGACATCAAGATTGCCTATCTCAAAACCACCTGGTTTTGCAAGGGGGGTCACCTGGGTTTTTGGCCCGGTGCTCCGCGGCCATCTAGGGAAACCTTCCAAACCCATACATTTCTGAAAACTAGACACCTGGGGGCTTCCAGGGAGGTATGGCTTGCGTGGATCCCCCAATGTTTCCTTACCCAGAATCCCCTGCAAACCTCAATTTTAGCTGAAAAAATAACTTTTTTCACACATGTTTGTGTGGGAAAGTTGTGGCATCACTGGGCTCACTCAAATTTCCCACCTCCCAGCGTTCCCCTGGGTCTCCCGGTAAAAATGGTGACTCACTTGTGTGGGAGGCCCAAGTACCCGCGACAGGCAAGGGCCCAAAACGCAGTGAGGTGACATCAAAATTGCCTATCTCAAAACCACCTGGTTTTGCAAGGGGGGTCACCTGGGTTTTTGACCCGGTGCTCGGCGGCCATCTAGGCAAACCTACCAAACCCATACATTTCTGAAAACTAGACACCTGGGGGCTTCCAGGGAGGTATGGCTTGCGTGGATCCCCCTATGTTTCCTTACCCAGAATCCCCTGCAAACCTCAATTTTAGCTGAAAAAATAACTTTTTTCACACATGTTTGTGTGGGAAAGTTGTGGCATCACTGGGCTCACTCAAATTTCCCACCTCCCAGCGTTCCCCTGGGTCTCCCGGTAAAAATGGTGACTCACTTGTGTGGGAGGCCCAAGTACCCGCGACAGGCAAGGGCCCAAAACGCAGTGAGGTGACATCAAAATTGCCTATCTCAAAACCACCTGGTTTTGCAAGGGGGGTCACCTGGGTTTTTGGCCCGGTGCTCGGCGGCCATCTAGGGAAACCTACCAAACCCATACATTTCTGAAAACTAGACACCCGGGGGCTTTCAGGGAGGTATGGCTTGCATGGATCCCCCAACGTTTCCTTACCCAGAATCCCCTGCAAACCTCAATTTTAGCTGAAAGAATCACTTTTTTCACACATTTTTGTGTGGGAAAGTTGTGGCATCACCGGGCTCACTCAAAAATCCCACCTCCCAGCGTTTCCCTGGGTCTCCTGGTAAAAATGGTGCCTCACTTGTGTGGGAGGCCTGTTAGAAATGGGATTTCTGTTTGGCTAAGGCTTGCGCCAAAGTCAGGCAGAAACCACCACTCTAGTCAGGGCAAGGAAGTTACACGCCAAAGATAACCCCTGCTCACCCCCTTGGTAGCTTGGCACGAGCAGACAGGCTTATCCCTGAGGCGATGTGTAAAGCGTTTGCGCACGCACCCAGCAACAACACCCAAGGCCCACCACAAAGGAAACTCCACACAAGGTATTCTATAAAAATAGCCTTTGTATTATACACAACACATTAGATAAAAACACACACTCTACAATGTGCCAACAGGCACGGGCAGATGTTACAAGGGATTATATATACAGGGGACAGGGCCACCTGGACCGCTGTCCGGAATTAGCACTCTTAGAACATAGGAATAATACTGTAGTATAAAATAACATATGTAGCACACAACCAGTAACTACTGGTAACCAGAAAGTACCACCTACGCAACCCTAACCACCTTAGGACAGTATTGCGCAGGGAATCAGGACCTCACTAGCACCACCTGTACTAGGGAGAAAACAACCACCTAAGTATCACAATACCTGTAGGGGTCTAAGCACATAAACACATGATGCATAACATTCAGAGGTGTAAAGCAAAGCACATGACGCATAAACACATTCAGAGGTGCAGGAACGGAACACAATTGCGCAAGAACTCACATAAGCCACCACCTGTGGCAGTCCCTAGGCCAACTGGCCTTGTCGGGGCTAGGACGCCCTGTGTCCAGTAGAGACAGGGCAAGGCTGCGCAAGCTGCGCAAACCAAAACGCAGAGGCCACAACCTAAACGTTGCAGTTGCCCACTAAGTGCTGGGCAACTGGAGAGATGCTGTGGCACCACTGTGCCTTGTTAAACCAATGGGCACCGGCTTTTTAGAAATAAAAGCGCTCCTGAGTGCTAAAGGAAAAGGAAAGCGCTTCCAGGCGCTAGAGGTGAAAAATAAAGCGCTCCCAGCGCTTCAGGGCACACAATCAGCAAAAGTCCAGGCAAGTTCTCTCCTGCATGCAGCAGGGCAGGGGTGGGGGCAAGGCTGGACCCAGAGCCAGCTCACTGGGCCTCCAGGCAGGGAGGTAGTCCAAGTGGCGGTCCTCTGGTCCAGCAGCAGCAGCAGCCCCCCTCAGGTAAGATCCTGGCAGAGAACAGTTTCTGTGGGGACACAGCCCCATTTTTATACAGGCAAACCCTTTGTTCTGGGTTCAGGGTGAGGGGGAAAACCAGTCGCAGCTGGTTGGGGAACACCCTTGATGTGCTCAGCCCCTCACTCTATTCACTGGAAGGGCTAGGGTCGTCAGTCGCACCACAGGGGGCGGGGCCAGCATTGTGTTTGGAAAACCCTGTCCTATTCAGGACCCAGGTGTACTCCTCCCACCCATCTAGCTGCTGATCTCCCCATTCACCACTGGGTGACTCATCCTGACTCTGGGGAATCCCTAGCCCGTCACATGACACGACCAGCCAATCACGCGACAGACACACTGCACACAGAAGTGCCCACTTCTAGAAGTGGCACTTCCACACTAGGTACATACACGCCGCACACATCATCCCGCAGCATTCACTCCCACGAGTCCGCACATACCAAACTCGGGCCTGCACACCCCATGCATCAGGAACTACTAGGGACACTTACATTCCCCATGCATTCCTATGGGAGGGCAGGCCTATCTCACCACCTGCACTCAGCGCACGCACGCACTTTACCCTGGGACACAGGGAAAGTGCGCAGGAAACCAAAAAATCACCACACCAAGTCATCAGTAAAAAGCAAAAAAGTCCAGGGGTGAACCTGCCAGAAGGGCCAAGTCCAACAAGGCCCAAGTACCCGCGACAGGCAAGGGCCCAAAACGTAGTGAGGTGACATCAAAATTGCCTATCTCAAAACCACCTGGTTTTGCAAGGGGGGGTCCCCTGGGTTTTTGGCCCGGTGCTCGGCGGCCATCAAGGGAACCCTACCAAACCCATACATTTCTGAAAACTAGACATCCGGGGGCTTTCAGGGAGGTATGGCTTGTGTGGATCCCCCAACGTTTCCTTACCCAGAATCCCCTGCAAACCTCAATTTTAGCAGAAAAGATCACTTTTTTCACACATTTTTGTGTGGGAAAGTTATGGCATCACCGGGCTCACTCAAATTTCCCACCTCCCAGCATTCCCCTGGGTCTCCTGGTAAACATGGTGCCCACTTGTGTGGGAGGCCCAAGTACCCGCGACAGGCAAGGGCCCAAAACGTAGTGAGGTGACATCAAAATTGCCTATCTCAAAACCACCTGGTTTTGCAAGGGGGGTCCCCTGGGTTTTTGGCCCGGTGCTCCGCGGCCATCTAGGGAAACCTTCCAAACCCATACATTTCTGAAAACTAGACACCCGGGGGCTTCCAGGGAGGTATGGCTTGCGTGGATATCCCAATGTTTCCTTACCCAGAATCCCCTGCAAACCTCAATTTTAGCTGAAAAATTAACTTTTTCACACATTTTTGTGTGGGAAAGTTGTGGCATCACCGGGCTCACTCAAATTTCCCACCTCCCAGCGTTCCCCTGTGTCTCCCGGTAAAAACAGTGACTCACTTGTGTGGGAGGCCCAAGTACCCGTGACAAGCAAGGGCACAAAACGCAGTGAGGTGACATCAAAATTGCCTATCTCAAAACCACCTGGTTTTGCAAGGGGGGTCACCTGGGTTTTTGGCCCGGTGCTCGGCGGCCATCTAGGGAAACCTACCAAACCCATACATTTCTGAAAACTAGACACCCAGGGGCTTCCAGGGAGGTATGGCTTGCGTGGATCCCCCAACGTTTCCTTACCCAGAATCCCCTGCAAACCTCAATCTTAGCTGAAAAAATCACTTTTTTCACACATTTTTGTGTGGGAAAGTTGTGGCATCACCGGGCTCACTCAAATTTCCCACCTCCCAGCGTTCCCCTGGGTCTCCCGGTAAAAATGGTGCCTCACTTGTGTGGGAGGCCCAAGAACCCGCAACAGGCACGGGCCCAAAACGTAGTGAGGTGACATCAAAATTGCCTATCTCAAAACCACCTGGTTTTGCAAGGGGGGTCCCCTGGGTTTTTGGCCCGGTGCTCCGCGGCCATCTAGGTAAACCTTCAAAACCCATACATTTCTGAAAACTAGACACCCGGGGGCTTCCAGGGAGGTATGGCTTGCGTGGATCCCCCAATGTTTCCTTACCCAGAATCCCCTGCAAACCTCAATTTTAGCTGAAAAATTAACTTTTTCACACATTTTTGTGTGGGAAAGATGTGGCATCACCGGGCTCACTCAAATTTCCCACCTCCCAGCGTTCCCCTGGGTCTCCCGGTAAAAACGGTGACTCACTTGTGTGGGAGGCCTGTTAGAAATGGGATTTCTGGTTGGCTAGGGCTTGCGCCAAAGCCAGACAGAAACCACCACTCTAGTCAGGGCTGGGGAGTTACACGCCAAAGATAACCCCTGCTCACCCCCTTGGTAGCTTGGCACGAGCAGACAGGCTTATCCCTGAGGCGATGTGTAAAGCGTTTGCGCGCGCACCCAGCAACAACACCCAAGGCCCACCACAAAGGAAACTCCACACAAGGTATTCTATAAAAATAGCCTTTGTATTATACACAACACATTAGATAAAAACACACACTCTACAATGTGCCACCAGGCATGGGCAGAATTTACAAGGGATTATATATACAGGGGACAGGGCCACATGGACCACTGTCAGGAATTAGCACTTTTTAGAAATAGCACTTAGAACATAGGAATAAAACTTTAGAACATAGCACATACAATCACTGTAGTACTAAAAATAGAACACGTAGCACACAACCAGTAACTACTGGTATCAGGTAAGTACCACCTACGCAAAACTAACCACCTTAGGAAAATATTGCGCAGGGAATCAGGACCTCACTAGCACCACCTGTACTAGGGAGAAAACAACCACCTAAGTATCACAATACCTGTAGGGGTAAACGCACTTTACACATGATGCATCACATTCAGTGGTGTAAAGCAAAGCACATGACGCATAAACACATTCAGAGGTGCAGGAAAGGAACAATAGCGCAAAACTCACATAAGCCACCACCTGTGGCAGTCCCTAGGCCAACTGGCCTTGTCGGGGCTAGGACACCCTGTGTCCAGTCAGAGTTAGGGCAAGACTGCGCACGCAGTCAGGGCAAAGCGTAAACCAAAACGCAGAGGCCACAACCTAAACGTTGCAGCTGCCCACTAAGTGCTGGGCAGCTGGGAAAAGGAGCAGGGGCACCACTGTGCCTTGAACACAAGTTTGTCCGCCCTTGGAGCCTTCTAGGCTCTGAAACACTTATTCCCTCTTCGTGGGAGTGACCTCGGCGCTCCTACACAAGCAATGTGGGCCTCTTGGGAGTCCTTCTGGCCTCTTATGTAGCAATGCCCCGTTGGAGCGCACTCGCGCTCTGAGAAACCAATGTCCCCCTCCGTTGGAGCCTCCCTTGGGGCTCTAAAGAAATAATGCTTGCAACCGTTGGAGCGCCCTCGCGCTCTGGGACCACAATGCGGGCCGTTAGAGCGCACCAGCGCTCGAGAAAACAAATGCTGGCCCCGTCGGAGCGCACTCGCGCTCTGCAGCCAACCAGGCTGCTCTGTGCACCCTCCAGGTCAGAGCCCCACTCACCGGACCGCGGGCTGACTCCTCTCTGTCAGATCCAGTGTGGGGTGGGCTCCCGCCTGGATTCCTCTCCTTCCCTTCTGGCGGCAACCGTGCGGGGCTCCCTCAGCTCACGGGAGCCCCGGTCCACAACTTACTTCCTGCTTTCAGTACAGGAGCGCGGGGTAGGCTCCCGTCCGCTTCCTGTGGTTACAGTCCCGCCCACGTCTTCGCCGAGGCTGCCTGGCTTCCGGTTTCAGACCGGGCCGCAGCGGTGACTTTTCTCTGTTTCTTCCGAAGCGCGGGGTGGGCTCCCGCCTTCGTAAAATAGGCAGAACTACGCGGGGTGGGCACCCGCTATAGAAATAATGAATTTAAACGGGGCAAATGCCGGGTGGGCACCGGCTTCCCGAAATAAAGCGCTCCTAGCGCTAAAGGTGCAAGTGAAAAGCGCTCTAGAAGCGCTGGGGCACCAAATAAAGCGCTCGCTCCTAGTGCTAAGGGCAAATAAAAGAAGCGCTTCCAGGCGCTTTGGGGACACACATAAAGCGCTCCCAGCGCTTTAGGATAAAAAGAACCACAAAGTCCAGCAAAGTTCTTCCCTGCATGCAGCAGGGCAGGGGTGGGGGGCAAGGCTGGACCCAGAGCCAGCTCACTGGGCCTCCAGGCAGGGAGGTAGTCCAAGTGGCGGTCCTCTGGTCCAGCAGCAGCAGCAGCCCCCCTCAGGTAAGATCCTGGCAGAGAACAGTTTCTGTGGGGACACAGCCCCATTTTTATACAGGCAAACCCTTTGTTCTGGGTTCAGGGTGAGGGGGAAAACCAGTCGCAGCTGGTTGGGGAGCACCCTTGATGTGCTCAGCCCCTCACTCTATTCACTGGCAGGGCTAGGGTCGTCAGTCGCACCACAGGGGGCGGGGCCAGCATTGTGTGTGGAAAACCCTGTCCTATTCAGGACCCAGGTGTACTCCTCCCACCCATCTAGCTGCTGATCTCCCCATTCACCACTGGGTGACTCATCCTGACTCTGGGGAATCCCTAGCCCGTCACATGACATGACCAGCCAATCACGCGACAGACACACTGCACACAGAAGTGACCACTTCTAGAAGTGGCACTTCCACACTAGGTACATGCACGCCGCACACATCATCGCGCAGCATTCACTCCCACGAGTCCGCACATACCAAACTCGGGCCTGCACACCCCACGCATCAGGAACTACTAGGGACACATACACTCCCCATGCATTCCTATGGGAGGGCAGGCCTATCTCACCACATGCACTCAGAGCACGCACGCACTTTACCCTGGGACACAGGGAAAGTGCGCAGAAACCAAAAAAATTACCACACCAAGTCACCAATAAAAAGCCAAAAAGTCCAGGGGTGAACCTGCCAGAAGGGCCAAGTCCAACACAACCCCCTTCCAGCCAAAACGCAGGGCAGACCAATCACCACCGTGATGGACTTCCCTGCTTGGGGCGATAGAACACGGACGCGGGCCCGCAACTGCAGGGACACCCTCCGGTTCTACGCCACGGTGAACCCATGGAATTCTTTCTAACACCACTGTCTGGACCAACTGGGCTACCCCACTGGTACTCCCAAGCTGTCCGCGGCCAAGACCAGGCCCTAGGCCACCCAGGTGCCACTGGTCTTTGCCTAACCACAGAGTGGGGGGTAGTAACCCCTGGCACATAGCGGCCATTCTCCACTCTTCCTCTCTGAAAGACAGGACTAGACTGCCACTGGTTCTCCAGCCTAGGGTCTACACCCTCAGGCGGACCAGGAGTCTCAGGGAAGGCTCTCCTCCCCCTACCTCTTCTCCTAGGGTTCCTCCTCCTCTGGCGAGGGGTACACCTAGAACGCCATTCCAACCCAGGGTTTAACCCCTCAGGTTGTACCGGGGGCAGAGGTGGGCTCTCCCACCCTCTGCACCCCTTCCAGAGCCCTGCTCCCTACCAACTGGGGCGGTACCTCTGGAAGAAGAACTGGTCGGGACGCTGGTTAAAGACGTCCCACCTTTCAGGTCAGGCTGATCCCGAACCTGGCCTTCCAACCTCCGGCCTAGAACCTTTGGTGGAATAATTGCCTGGCACTCCAGGACTTCGGGGGATTTCCACTCCATCCCCCTGAGGCTGTCAAAGGACACATATGTCGAGCGACTGTCTGTCTGGCGCTGATCTCCCGTCCCCTGTCCACCTGACAGTGCGCGGAGATCCCCCAGAACAGAAGTGGTGCCACCCTGGTCACTACACGGGATCCTAGCTCAACTGGGTAGTCCCTGACCCACAGGCTCTTCCACTGGGAAACTCATCCCCCAATCACTCCTCACACTGGACTCCTGTACCCTCCCTACCGGAGCGGTACTGCCAGACTCTAGAACCACAGGAGCCCTGGTTACAGGTGCTCCAGGTCCTCTACTCACCAGGAGATCTTCCTCAAATGGGCTAACAGGACAGCCTAGGTCCCCAACTTGGTGTTCCCTCATGAAACCATCCAAGTCCTGAGGCAGGGTTTCGGGCGTCTGGGGACCCTCGGTCACCCCCTCACTCCTGCTCCACTGAGCCAGGCAGTGAGCCCCTACACCCTCCTCGCTATCCTGGGACCTAGCTGGGCTACACTGAGCCTCCTCCACCACGCTGGGCTGGAGGATCTCTGACCCACTATTGTTGGAATCACTCACTAATGACACTAGAGGACTTCTAGCACTTTCCCAGCGCTCTGCTTCATCTCCAAGCTCAAATGGCTCAGACAATCCACACCCCAACAGGTGTTGGCGCAACCCCGGCACACAACAACTGAGCAGGTGTTCTTTGAGAACCAGATCACACAGTTTATCATAATCAGCTCCTGTGGGATCTCCTATCCAAGCAAACAGTGCATTCTCACATCCATCCACAAACTCCTCCCAAGACTGGTGAGACAGTTTCCTACTGCCCCTGAATTTCAACCTTAACTCCTCCTCCTGGGGAACAGGTACCAGACTGGGGGAACTGGGACTGGGATTTCCTACACTGGAATCTATCTGGTTGCTACCACTGGACTCAACCCTCCCTGGGGAGTCCAGAAAACCACAACTGCGCTCAGGGGATAACCTACCCTCCAGAGCTAGTTTCTCTCTGGCAAAGGCCCTCTCAGCCTCCGCCATCTGTCTTTTGACCTCCAGCTGCGCCATAGCCTGGGCATGCTGCAACCTGAGCTTTTCTAACGTCAGCTGGTGCTCCCTTTCTTTCCTTCTATCTTCCCACTCCTCTGGGGACAGGGAAAGGGATGAGGCGCTGCCTCCTACGCTGGACCCAGCAAGGGACGCCCTACCTATGGGGTCCTCACTCTCTACTGGCGTCCAGGTATTGTCATCCTCTACCTCCTCTTCTGAATCTTCAGGGCTCCCCACAGACCCACCACCCTCCAGGTGTGAGGCCTGGGCCCTTTCCGTACTGCGCTCAAGATCCCTTTGCCTCTTAACCCACTGGATCATGTGGCCCCTAAGTTCACACATAGTGTCTGACTCTCTCACCCCTATGCCTCTCTCTCTACAGAACCTTTCCAACTCCTGCATACTGTAATAAATTAGATCACTGAGATCAAAAGCAGGCTCCATTCTGGCAGACGTTCTAGAGAAAAGATCACACAGGGAACCTAGGGGTCTGCGATTAACACAGGAGCACACAATTCACAAAAAGATTCAGCAAGCTCTCTAACCCAGAGAACTCACACTCACTTGCCTAGTGCCACTCACCACTCATCCAAACACACAACCCCCCCCTCGGACTGGTAAGGCAGTTTCTACCACCCCTGATTCCTCAACCTGACCACCACGTGACACAGGTACCAACTCTGGGCGCGGGGCGGGGGACAAATGTACAGGACACTATTACGCTGCCACCACTGGATCCCACCCTCTGGTGAATCCAGAAAACACAATGCACTTAGGGGGATGATCTACCCTCCCGAGCTAGGGACACCTAACTCACAGTGCACAAAAAACACATTTCCAAAGAAATGACAATTAAAAACAAACTTAGAACAATAATCCCTATACCATGTGATTTATCTAAATGCAGAGTTTTGTCGTGCGGCCAGTTGCCGCTGCGGTACAGCGCAAACGCAAGTCCAAATCCCACTGCTGCCACCAATGTTAGAATCCGGGGTCTCTGGTTGGCGCAGGTATGCACTTGCGACAAGCAGGGACCCTTTCCTCCAAGTCAGGGCAAAGGATCACCTCTTAAAAAATAACCCCTGCTCACCCTCTAGGTAACGTGGCGCGAGCAGTCAGGCTAAATTTCCAGAGGGCATACAGGTTAAGCGTTCAGGTTGTCCCACACAATAATCACCTCCCCACCACACAAAGACACAAGGCTGTATTACTGTAAAAATATAGGTCTTTATATAAAAGGTTTTCTTTTCAGGCAGGTTGCATAAATACAGTTCTCTTGGTAAAGTTACGTTCCAGTTACTTGTATAGGCTTAAGGGCAGTCCACAGGTGTTATAATGCCACAATTCTGATTCAAATTGAGTCTTTTGAGTATTTCTGCACTTTGTAGCGCTTTCAACCGCTTCTCACCGCTATTTCCAGCCTCCGTGCCGTTTCCCACGCTTCTCGCGTGAGGTACGCGACTACCGGCCTTGAACCATACGGGCCGTACTGAGCAGGGACGCGTTGAACGGGTGCAGGCCAAGTCCCACGCTTCTCGCGTGAGCGCTGCGGCGGGTTTCAACCAAGGTACGGTCCGTGCAGGGGGATGGACGCTCCGTGCACGGGTGAGGCTTCAAGGCAGGAACGGTTCGCTCCGGACACCAGCAGGCAGTGGTGGAGCCCACGGTCTCACTTGGCAGGTCAGTGCGATTCAACCAACGCGCTTTGGGGCACTTTGCAGGCAGGACGGTGCGCACCAAGCACACGTGGGGGCAAAGCAGTTACGGTCCGTACGGTGGGTAGTACGGACCGTCTATCAGCGCGTAGGGCACGAAATATCTTGTTTTCTTGGGGGCACAGGCTCGCGGCAGTCTCTGGATGTCACCCACGAGTGTCCCACGTCGCGTCTCGGTCCCGGCTCCTCCGCGGCCAGCGATGCTTCGTGGGGCACTCCTTGACTCTTCAGCACACCAGCGAGGCCGCAGTAGGAGGGGGCAGCCTGGGGGCAAGATCTCAGCGCAGCGCGCTGCTAGCTTCGTCCGGATGGGGCGAACAGTGCCCAAGTCCTTACGGTGATTTCTGCGGCCCGGGGGTCACAGAGCTCGATGTTTCAGACCGGGATCTCCTCCTCACTTCACGAGCGACGGCTCACAGGGGTAGTTGCTCACTTTGTTTAGGCTGGTGGGCCCTCACTATGTTTGCAGGCACTTCCAGCGGCAGATGATCGCGTTGTTCAGGGAGATTAGAGCACAAGGTTCTCCAGGGTCAGCGGTGTAGATTTACCCACGGCAGTCTCTTCTCCTTAAAGGGGGGTAGCGCCCAATGTTCCTGGGGCGCAGTTCAGGAGGCAAGTTCTCTAGCAAGCCCTTGGAGATCCTGTTTGCACTACGACGAACCTCTGCCTGAAGGAGAAGGACCTGGAGAAGCTGAAGGAGGAATACTGTCTCTCTGCCTGAGAGACTGGCCTGCAGTGGGTGCCTGTCTGCTGGAAGGAGAGGAAAAGGACTTAAAGAAAATACTTTGTTGGTAACTTGTGCTGAACTGATCTCCAAGGGCTTGCTAGAGAACTTGCCTCCTGAACTGCGCCCCAGGAACATTGGGCGCTACCCCCCTTTAAGGAGAAGAGACTGCCGTGGGTAAATCTACACCGCTGACCCTGGAGAACCTTGTGCTCTAATCTCCCTGAACAACGCGATCATCTGCCGCTGGAAGTGCCTGCAAACATAGTGAGGGCCCACCAGCCTAAACAAAGTGAGCAACTACCCCTGTGAGCCGTCGCTCGCGAAGTGAGGAGGAGATCCCGGTCTGAAACATCGAGCTCTGTGACCCCCGGGCCGCAGAAATCACCGTAAGGACTTGGGCACTGTTCGCCCCATCCGGACGAAGCTAGCAGCGCGCTGCGCTGAGATCTTGCCCCCAGGCTGCCCCCTCCTTCTGCGGCCTCGCTGGTGTGCTGAAGAGTCAAGGAGTGCCCCACGAAGCATCGCTGGCCGCGGAGGAGCCGGGACCGAGACGCGACGTGGGACACTCGTGGGTGACATCCAGAGACTGCCGCGAGCCTGTGCCCCCAAGAAAACAAGATATTTCGTGCCCTACGCGCTGATAGACGGTCCGTACTACCCACCGTACGGACCGTAACTGCTTTGCCCCCATGTGTGCTTGGTGCGCACCGTCCTGCCTGCAAAGTGCCCCAAAGCGCGTTGGTTGAATCGCACTGACCTGCCAAGTGAGACCGTGGGCTCCACCACTGCCTGCTGGTGTCCGGAGCGAACCGTTCCTGCCTTGAAGCCTCACCCGTGCACGGAGCGTCCATCCCCCTGCACGGACCGTACCTTGGTTGAAACCCGCCGCAGCGCTCATGCGAGAAGCGTGGGACTTGGCCTGCACCCGTTCAACGCGTCCCTGCTCAGTACGGCCCGTATGGTTCAAGGCCGGTAGTCGCGTACCTCACGCGAGAAGCGTGGGAAACGGCACGGAGGCTGGAAATAGCGGTGAGAAGCGGTTGAAAGCGCTACAAAGTGCAGAAATACTCAAAAGACTCAATTTGAATCAGAATTGTGGCATTATAACACCTGTGGACTGCCCTTAAGCCTATACAAGTAACTGGAACGTAACTTTACCAAGAAAACTGTATTTATGCAACCTGCCTGAAAAGAAAACCTTTTATATAAAGACCTATATTTTTACAGTAATACAGCCTTGTGTCTTTGTGTGGTGGGGAGGTGATTATTGTGTGGGACAACCTGAACGCTTAACCTGTATGCCCTCTGGAAATTTAGCCTGACTGCTCGCGCCACGTTACCTAGAGGGTGAGCAGGGGTTATTTTTAAAGAGGTGATCCTTTGCCCTGACTTGGAGGAAAGGGTCCCTGCTTGTCGCAAGTGCATACCTGCGCCAACCAGAGACCCCGGATTCTAACAAGGCCCAAGTACCCGTGACAAGCAAGGGCACAAAACGCAGTGAGGTGACATCAAAATGGCCTATCTCAAAACCACCTGGTTTTGCAAGGGGGGTCACCTGGGTTTTTGGCCCGGTGCTCCGCGGCCATCTAGGGAAACCTCGCAAACCCATACATTTCTGAAAACTAGACACCCAGGGGCTTCCAGGGAGGTATGGCTTGCGTGGATCCCCCAATGTTTCCTTACCCAGAATCCCCTGCAAACCTCAATTTTAGCTGAAAAAATAACTTTTTTCACACATGTTTGTGTGGGAAAGTTGTGGCATCACTGGGCTCACTCAAATTTCCCACCTCCCAGCGTTCCCCTGGGTCTCCCGGTAAAAATGGTGACTCACTTGTGTGGGAGGCCCAAGTACCCGCGACAGGCAAGGGCCCAAAACGCAGTGAGGTGACATCAAAATTGCCTATCTCAAAACCACCTGGTTTTGCAAGGGGGGTCACCTGGGTTTTTGGCCCGGTGCTCGGCGGCCATCAAGGGAAACCTACCAAACCCATACATTTCTGAAAACTAGACACCCGGGGGCTTTCAGGGAGGTATGACTTGCATGGATCCCCCAACGTTTCCTTACCCAGAATCCCCTGCAAACCTCAATTTTAGCTGAAAGAATCACTTTTTTCACACATTTTTGTGTGGGAAAGTTGTGGCATCACCGGGCTCACTCAAATTTCCCACCTCCCAGCGTTCCCCTGGGTCTCCTGGTAAAAATGGTGCCTCACTTGTGTGGGAGGCCCAAGTACCCGCGACAGGCAAGGGCCCAAAACGTAGTGAGGTGACATCAAAATTGCCTATCTCAAAACCACCTGGTTTTGCAAGGGGGGTCCCCTGGGTTTTTGGCCCGGTGCTCGGCGGCCATCTATGGAAACCTACCAAACCCATACATTTCTGAAAACTAGACATCCGGGGGCTTTCAGGGAGGTATGGCTTGCGTGGATCCCCCAACGTTTCCTTACCCAGAATCCCCTGCAAACCTCAATTTTAGCAGAAAAAATCACTTTTTTCACACATTTTTGTGTGGGAAAGTTATGGCATCACCGGGCTCACTCAAATTTCCCACCTCCCAGCATTCCCCTGGGTCTCCTGGTAAAAATGTTGCCCACTTGTGTGGGAGGCCCAAGTACCCGCGACAGGCAAGGGCCCAAAACGTAGTGAGGTGACATCAAAATTGCCTATCTCAAAACCACCTGGTTTTGCAAGGGGGGTACCCTGGGTTTTTGGCCCGGTGCTCCGCGGCCATCTAGGGAAACCTTCCAAACCCATACATTTCTGAAAACTAGACACCCGGGGGCTTCCAGGGAGGTATGGCTTGCGTGGATCCCCCAATGTTTCCTTACCCAGAATCCCCTGCAAACCTCAATTTTAGCTGAAAAAGTAACTTTTTCACACATTTTTGTGTGGGAAATTTGTGGCATCACCGGGCTCACTCAAATTTCCCACCTCCCAGCGTTCCCCTGGGTCTCCCGGTAAAAACGGTGACTCACTTGTGTGGGAGGCCCAAGTACCCGTGACAAGCAAGGGCACAAAACGCAGTGAGGTGACATCAAAATTGCCTATCTCAAAACCACCTGGTTTTGCAAGGGGGGTCACCTGGGTTTTTGGCCCGGTGCTCGGCGGCCATCTAGGGAAACCTACCAAACCCATACATTTCTGAAAACTAGACACCCAGGGGCTTCCAGGGAGGTATGGCTTGCGTGGATCCCCCAACGTTTCCTTACCCAGAATCCCCTGCAAACCTCAATCTTAGCTGAAAAAATCACTTTTTTCACACATTTTTGTGTGGGAAAGTTGTGGCATCACCGGGCTCACTCAAATTTCCCACCTCCCAGCGTTCCCCTGGGTCTCCCGGTAAAAATTGTGCCCACTTGTGTGGGAGGCCCAAGTACCCGCGACAGGCAAGGGCCCAAAACGTAGTGAGGTGACATCAAGATTGCCTATCTCAAAACCACCTGGTTTTGCAAGGGGGTCACCTGGGTTTGTGGCCCGGTGCTCCGCGGCCATCTAGGGAAACCTCCCAAACCCATACATTTCTGAAAACTAGACACCCGGGGGCTTCCAGGGAGGTATGGCTTGTGTGGATCCCCCAATGTTTCCTTACCCAGAATCCCCTGCAAACCTCAATTTTAGCTGAAAAAATAACTTTTTTCACACATTTTTGTGTGGGAAAGTTGTGGCATCACTGGGCTCACTCAAATTTCCCACCTCCCAGTGTTCCCCTGGGTCTCCCGGTAAAAATGGTGACTCACTTGTGTGGGAGGCCCAAGTACCCTCGACAGGCAAGGGCCCAAAACGCAGTGAGGTGACATCAAAATTTCCTTTCTCAAAACCACCTGGTTTTGCAAGGGGGGTCACCTGGGTTTTTGGCCCGGTGCTCGGCGGCCATCTAGGGAAACCTACCAAACCCATACATTTCTGAAAACTAGACACCCGGGGGCTTCCAGGGAGGTATGGCTTGCGTGGATCCCCCAACGTTTCCTTACCAAGAATCCCCTGCAAACCTCAATTTTAGCTGAAAAAATCACTTTTTTCACACATTTTTGGGTGGTAAAGTTGTGGCATCACTGGGCTCACTCAAATTTCCCACCTCCCAGCATTCCCCTGGGTCTCCCGGTAAAAATGGTGCCCACTTGTGTGGGAGGCCCAAGTACCCGCGACAGGCAAGGGCCCAAAACGTAGTGAGGTGACATCAAGATTGCCTATCTCAAAACCACCTGGTTTTGCAAGGGGGTCACCTGGGTTTTTGGCCCGGTGCTCCGCGGCTATCTAGGGAAACCTTCCAAACCCATACATTTCTGAAAACTAGACACCCGGGGGCTTCCAGGGAGGTATGGCTTGCGTGGATCCCCCAATGTTTCCTTACCCAGAATCCCCTGCAAACCTCAATTTTAGCTGAAAAAATAACTTTTTTCACACATTTTTGTGTGGGAAAGTTGTGGCATCACTGGGCTCACTCAAATTTCCCACCTCCCAGTGTTCCCCTGGGTCTCCCGGTAAAAATGGTGCCCACTTGTGTGGGAGGCCCAAGTACCCGCGACAGGCAAGGGCCCAAAACGTAGTGAGGTGACATCAAGATTGCCTATCTCAAAACCACCTGGTTTTGCAAGGGGGTCACCTGGGTTTTTGGCCCGGTGCTCCGCGGCTATCTAGGGAAACCTTCCAAACCCATACATTTCTGAAAACTAGACACCCGGGGGCTTCCAGGGAGGTATGGCTTGCGTGGATCCCCCAATGTTTCCTTACCCAGAATCCCCTGCAAACCTCAATTTTAGCTGAAAAAATAACTTTTTTCACACATTTTTGTGTGGGAAAGTTGTGGCATCACCGGGCTCACTCAAATTTCCCACCTCCCAGTGTTCCCCTGGGTCTCCCGGTAAAAATGGTGACTCACTTGTGTGGGAGGCCCAAGTACCCGCGACAGGCAAGGGCCCAAAACGCAGTGAGGTGACATCAAAATTTCCTATCTCAAAACCACCTGGTTTTGCAAGGGGGGTCACCTGGGTTTTTGGCCTGGTGCTCGGTGGCCATCTAGGGAAACCTACCAAACCCATACATTTCTGAAAACTAGACACCCGGGAACTTTCAGGGAGGTATGGCTTGCATGGATCCCCCAACGTTTCCTTACCCAGAATCCCCTGCAAACCTCAATTTTAGCTGAAAATCACTTTTTTCACACATTTTTGTGTGGGAAAGTTGTGGCATCACCGGGCTCACTCAAATTTCCCACCTCCCAGCGTTCCCCTGGGTCTCCTGGTAAAAATGGTGCCTCACTTGTGTGGGAGGCCCAAGTACCCGCGACAGGCAAGGGCCCAAAACGTAGTGAGGTGACATCAAAATTGCCTATCTCAAAACCACCTGGTTTTGCAAGGGGGGTCCCCTGGGTTTTTGGCCCGGTGCTCGGCGGCCATCTAGGGAAACCTACCAAACCCATACATTTCTGAAAACTAGACATCCGGGGGCTTTCAGGGAGGTATGGCTTGCGTGGATCCCCCAACGTTTCCTTACCCAGAATCCCCTGCAAACCTCAATTTTAGCAGAAAAAAACACTTTTTTCACACATTTTTGTGTGGGAAAGTTATGGCATCACCGGGCTCACTCAAATTTCCCACCTCCCAGCATTCCCCTGGGTCTCCTGGTAAAAATGGTGCCCACTTGTGTGGGAGGCCCAAGTACCCGCGACAGGCAAGGGCCCAAAACGTAGTGAGGTGACATGAAAATTGCCTATCTCAAAACCACCTGGTTTTGCAAGGGGGGTCCCCTGTGTTTTTGGCCCGGTGCTCCGCGGCCATCTAGGGAAACCTTCCAAACCCATACATTTCTGAAAACTAGACACCCGGGGGCTTCCAGGGAGGTATGGCTTGCGTGGATCCCCCAATGTTTCCTTACCCAGAATCCCCTGCAAACCTCAATTTTAGCTGAAAAATTAACTTTTTCACACATTTTTGTGTGGGAAAGTTGTGGCATCACCGGGCTCACTCAAATTTCCCACCTCCCAGCGTTCCCCTGGGTCTCCCGGTAAAAACGGTGACTCACTTGTGTGGGAGGCCCAAGTACCCGTGACAAGCAAGGGCACAAAGCGCAGTGAGGTGACATCAAAATTGCCTATCTCAAAACCACCTGGTTTTGCAAGGGGGGTCACCTGGGTTTTTGGCCCGGTGCTCGGCGGCCATCTAGGGAAACCTACCAAACCCATACATTTCTGAAAACTAGACACCCAGGGGCTTCCAGGGAGGTATGGCTTGCGTGGATCCCCCAACGTTTCCTTACCCAGAATCCCCTGCAAACCTCAATCTTAGCTGAAAAAATCACTTTTTTCACACATTTTTGTGTGGGAAAGTTGTGGCATCACCGGGCTCACTCAAATTTCCCACCTCCCAGCGTTCCCCTGGGTCTCCCAGTAAAAACGGTGACTCACTTGTGTGGGAGGCCCAAGTACCCGTGACAAGCAAGGGCACAAAACGCAGTGAGGTGACATCAAAATTGCCTATCTCAAAACCACCTGGTTTTGCAAGGGGGGTCACCTGGGTTTTTGGACCGGTGCTCGGCGGCCATCTAGGGAAACCTACCAAACCCATACATTTCTGAAAACTAGACACCCGGGGGCTTCCAGGGAGGTATGGCTTGCGTGGATCCCCCAACGTTTCCTTACCCAGAATCCCCTGCAAACCTCAATTTTAGCTGAAAAAATCACTTTTTTCACACATTTTTGTGTGGGAAAGTTGTGGCCTCACCGGGCTCACTCAAATTTCCCACCTCCCAGCGTTCCCCTGGGTCTCCGGGTAAAAATGGTGCCTCACTTGTGTGGGAGGCCCAAGTACCCGCGACAGGCAAGGGCCCAAAACGTAGTGAGGTGACATCAAAATTGCCTATCTCAAAACCACCTGGTTTTGCAAGGGGGTCCCTTGGGTTTTTGGCCCGGTGCTCGGCGGCCATCTAGGGAAACCTACCAAACCCATACATTTCTGAAAACTAGACACCCGGGGGCTTCCACGGAGGTATGGCTTGCATGGATCCCCCAACGTTTCCTTACCCAGAATCCCCTGCAAACCTCAATCTTAGCTGAAAAAATCACTTTTTTCACACATTTTTGTGTGGGAAAGTTGTGGCATCACTGGGCTCACTCAAATTTCCCACCTCCCAGCATTCCCCTGGGTCTCCCGGTAAAAATGGTGACTCACTTGTGTGGGATGCCCAAGTACCCGCGACAGGCAAGGGCCCAAAACGCAGTGAGGTGACATCAAAATTGCCCATCTCAAAACCACCTGGTTTTGCAAGGGGGGTCACCTGGGTTTTTGGCCCAGTGCTCGGCGGCCATCTAGGGAAACCTACCAAACCCATACATTTCTGAAAACTAGACACCCGGGGGCTTCCAGGGAGGTATGGCTTGCGTGGATCCCCCAACGTTTCCTTACCCAGAACCCCTGCAAACCTTAATTTTAGCTGAAAAAATCACTTTTTTCACACATTTTTGTGTGGGAAAGTTGTGGCATCACTGGGCTCACTCAAATTTCCCACCTCCCAGCATTCCCCTGGGTCTCCCGGTAAAAATGGTGCCCACTTGTGTGGGAGGCCCAAGTACCCGCGACAGGCAAGGGCCCAAAACGTAGTGAGGTGACATCAAGATTGCCTATCTCAAAACCACCTGGTTTTGCAAGGGGGTCACCTGGGTTTTTGGCCCGGTGCTCCGCGGCTATCTAGGGAAACCTTCCAAACCCATACATTTCTGAAAACTAGACACCCGGGGGCTTCCAGGGAGGTATGGCTTGCGTGGATCGCCCAATGTTTCCTTACCCAGAATCCCCTGCAAACCTCAATTTTAGCTGAAAAAATAACTTTTTTCACACATTTTTGTGTGGGAAAGTTGTGGCATCACTGGGCTCACTCAAATTTCCCACCTCCCAGTGTTCCCCTGGGTCTCCCGGTAAAAATGGTGACTCACTTGTGTGGGAGGCCCAAGTACCCGCGACAGGCAAGGGCCCAAAACGCAGTGAGGTGACATCAAAATTTCCTATCTCAAAACCACCTGGTTTTGCAAGGGGGGTCACCTGGGTTTTTGGCCCGATGCTCGGTGGCCATCTAGGGAAACCTACCAAACCCATACATTTCTGAAAACTAGACACCCGGGGGCTTCCAGGGAGGTATGGCTTGCGTGGATCCCCCAACGTTTCCTTACCCAGAATCCCCTGCAAACCTAAATTTTAGCTGAAAAAATCACTTTTTTCACACATTTTTGTGTGGGAAAGTTGTGGCATCACTGGGCTCACTCAAATTTCCCACCTCCCAGCATTCCCCTGGGTCTCCCGGTAAAAATGGTGCCCACTTGTGTGGGAGGCCCAAGTACCCGCGACAGGCAAGGGCCCAAAACGTAGTGAGGTGACATCAAGATTGCCTATCTCAAAACCACCTGGTTTTGCAAGGGGGTCACCTGGGTTTTTAGCCCGGTGCTCCGCGGCTATCGAGGGAAACCTTCCAAACCCATACATTTCTGAAAACTAGACACCCGGGGGCTTCCAGGGAGGTATGGCTTGCGTGGATCCCCCAACGTTTCCTTACCCAGAATCCCCTGCAAACCTCAATTTTAGCTGAAAAAATAACTTTTTTCACACATTTTTGTGTGGGAAAGTTGTGGCATCACCGGGCTCACTCAAATTTCCCACCTCCCAGTGTTCCCCTGGGTCTCCCGGTAAAAATGGTGACTCACTTGTGTGGGAGGCCCAAGTACCCGCGACAGGCAAGGGCCCAAAACGCAGTGAGGTGACATCAAAATTTCCTATCTCAAAACCACCTGGTTTTGCATGGGGGGTCACCTGGGTTTTTGGCCCGGTGCTCGGTGGCCATCTAGGGAAACCTACCAAACCCATACATTTCTGAAAACTAGACACCCGGGGGCTTCCAGGGAGGTATGGCTTGTGTGGATCCCCCAACGTTTCCTTACCCAGAATCCCCTGCAAACCTCAATTTTAGCTGAAAAAATCACTTTTTTCACACATTTTTGTGTGGGAAAGTTGTGGCATCACTGGGCTCTCTCAAATTTCCCACCTCCCAGCATTCCCCTGGGTCTCCCGGTAAAAATTGTGCCCACTTGTGTGGGAGGCCCAAGTACCCGCGACAGGCAAGGGCCCAAAACGTAGTGAGGTGACATCAAGATTGCCTATCTCAAAACCACCTGGTTTTGCAAGGGGGTCACCTGGGTTTTTGGCCCGGTGCTCCGCGGCCATCTAGGGAAACCTTCCAAACCCATACATTTCTGAAAACTAGACACCCGGGGGCTTCCAGGGAGGTATGGCTTGTGTGGATCCCCCAATGTTTCCTTACCCAGAATCCCCTGCAAACCTCAATTTTAGCTGAAAAAATAACTTTTTTCACACATTTTTGTGTGGGAAAGTTGTGGCATCACTGGGCTCACTCAAATTTCCCACCTCCCAGTGTTCCCCTGGGTCTCCCGGTAAAAATGGTGACTCACTTGTGTGGGAGGCCCAAGTACCCTCGACAGGCAAGGGCCCAAAACGCAGTGAGGTGACATCAAAATTTCCTTTCTCAAAACCACCTGGTTTTGCAAGGGGGGTCACCTGGGTTTTTGGCCCGGTGCTCGGCGGCCATCTAGGGAAACCTACCAAACCCATACATTTCTGAAAACTAGACACCCGGGGGCTTCCAGGGAGGTATGGCTTGCGTGGATCCCCCAACGTTTCCTTACCCAGAATCCCCTGCAAACCTCAATTTTAGCTGAAAAAATCACTTTTTTCACACATTTTTGGGTGGGAAAGTTGTGGCATCACTGGGCTCACTCAAATTTCCCACCTCCCAGCATTCCCCTGGGTCTCCCGGTAAAAATGGTGCCCACTTGTGTGGGAGGCCCAAGTACCCGCGACAGGCAAGGGCCCAAAACGTAGTGAGGTGACATCAAGATTGCCTATCTCAAAACCACCTGGTTTTGAAAGGGGGTCACCTGGGTTTTTGGCCTGGTGCTCCGCGGCTATCTAGGGAAACCTTCCAAACCCATACATTTCTGAAAACTAGACACCCGGGGGCTTCCAGGGAGGTATGGCTTGCGTGGATCCCCCAATGTTTCCTTACCCAGAATCCCCTGCAAACCTCAATTTTAGCTGAAAAAATAACTTTTTTCAGACATTTTTGTGTGGGAAAGTTGTGGCATCACCGGGCTCACTCAAATTTCCCACCTCCCAGTGTTCCCCTGGGTCTCCCGGTAAAAATGGTGACTCACTTGTGTGGGAGGCCCAAGTACCCGCGACAGGCAAGGGCCCAAAACGCAGTGAGGTGACATCAAAATTTCCTATCTCAAAACCACCTGGTTTTGCAAGGGGGGTCACCTGGGTTTTTGGCCCGGTGCTCGGTGGCCATCTAGGGAAACCTACCAAACCCATACATTTCTGAAAACTAGACACCCGGGGGCTTTCAGGGAGGTATGGCTTGCATGGATCCCCCAACGTTTCCTTACCCAGAATCCCCTGCAAACCTCAATTTTAGCTGAAAGAATCACTTTTTTCACACATTTTTGTGTGGGAAAGTTGTGGCATCACCGGGCTCACTCAAATTTCCCACCTCCCAGCGTTCCCCTGGGTCTCCTGGTAAAAATGGTGCCTCACTTGTGTGGGAGGCCCAAGTACCCGCGACAGGCAAGGGCCCAAAACGTAGTGAGGTGACATCAAAATTGCCTATCTCAAAACCACCTGGTTTTGCAAGGGGGGTCCCCTGGGTTTTTGGCCCGGTGCTCGGCGGCCATCTAGGGAAACCTACCAAACCCATACATTTCTGAAAACTAGACATCCGGGGGCTTTCAGGGAGGTATAGCTTGCGTGGATCCCCCAACGTTTCCTTACCCAGAATCCCCTGCAAACCTCAATTTTAGCAGAAAAAAACACTTTTTTCACACATTTTTGTGTGGGAAAGTTATGGCATCACCAGGCTCACTCAAATTTCCCACCTCCCAGCATTCCCCTGGGTCTCCTGGTAAAAATGGTGCCCACTTGTGTGGGAGGCCCAAGTACCCGCGACAGGCAAGGGCCCAAAACGTAGTGAGGTGACATCAAAATTGCCTATCTCAAAACCACCTGGTTTTGCAAGGGGGGTCCCCTGGGTTTTTGGCCCGGTGCTCCGCGGACATCTAGGGAAACCTTCCAAACCCATACATTTCTGAAAACTAGACACCCGGGGGCTTCCAGGGAGGTATGGCTTGCGTGGATCCCCCAATGTTTCCTTACCCAGAATCCCCTGCAAACCTCAATTTTAGCTGAAAAATTAACTTTTTCACACATTTTTGTGTGGGAAAGTTGTGGCATCACCGGGCTCACTCAAATTTCCCACCTCCCAGCGTTCCCCTGGGTCTCCCGGTAAAAACGGTGACTCACTTGTGTGGGAGGCCCAAGTACCCGTGACAAGCAAGGGCACAAAGCGCAGTGAGGTGACATCAAAATTGCCTATCTCAAAACCACCTGGTTTTGCAAGGGGGGTCACCTGGGTTTTTGGCCCGGTGCTCGGCGGCCATCTAGGGAAACCTACCAAACCCATACATTTCTGAAAACTAGACACCCAGGGGCTTCCAGGGAGGTATGGCTTGCGTGGATCCCCCAACGTTTCCTTACCCAGAATCCCCTGCAAACCTCAATCTTAGCTGAAAAAATCACTTTTTTCACACATTTTTGTGTGGGAAAGTTGTGGCATCACTGGGCTCACTCAAATTTCCCACCTCCCAGCCTTCCCCTGGGTCTCCCGGTAAAAACGGTGACTCACTTGTGTGGGAGGCCCAAGTACCCGTGACAAGCAAGGGCACAAAACGCAGTGAGATGACATCAAAATTGCCTATCTCAAAACCACCTGGTTTTGCAAGGGGGGTCACCTGGGTTTTTGGCCCGGTGCTCGGCGGCCATCTAGGGAAACCTACCAAACCCATACATTTCTGAAAACTAGACACCCGGGGGCTTCCAGGGAGGTATGGCTTGCGTGGATCCCCCAACGTTTCCTTACCCAGAATCCCCTGCAAACCTCAATTTTAGCTGAAAAAATCACTTTTTTCACACATTTTTGTGTGGGAAAGTTGTGGCCTCACCGGGCTCACTCAAATTTCCCACCTCCCAGCGTTCCCCTGGGTCTCCTGGTAAAAATGGTGCCTCACTTGTGTGGGAGGCCCAAGTACCCGCGACAGGCAAGGGCCCAAAACGTAGTGAGGTGACATCAAAATTGCCTATCTCAAAACCACCTGGTTTTGCAAGGGGGGTCCCCTGGGTTTTTGGCCCGGTGCTCGGCGGCCATCTAGGGAAACCTACCAAACCCATACATTTCTGAAAACTAGACACCCAGGGGCTTCCAGGGAGGTATGGCTTGCATGGATCCCCCAACGTTTCCTTACCCAGAATCCCCTGCAAACCTTAATTTTAGCTGAAAAAATCACTTTTTTCACACATTTTTGTGTGGGAAAGTTGTGGCATCACTGGGCTCACTCAAATTTCCCACCTCCCAGCATTCCCCTGGGTCTCCCGGTAAAAATGGTGACTCACTTGTGTGGGAGGCCCAAGTACCCGCGACAGGCAAGGGCCCAAAACGCAGTGAGGTGACATCAAAATTGCCCATCTCAAAACCACCTGGTTTTGCAAGGGGGGTCACCTGGGTTTTTGGCCCAGTGCTCGGCGGCCATCTAGGGAAACCTACCAAACCCATACATTTCTGAAAACTAGACACCCGGGGGCTTCCAGGGAGGTATGGCTTGCGTGGATCCCCCAACGTTTCCTTACCGAGAATCCCCTGCAAACCTTAATTTTAGCTGAAAAAATCACTTTTTTCACACATTTTTGTGTGGGAAAGTTGTGGCATCACTGGGCTCACTCAAATTTCCCACCTCCCAGCATTCCCCTGGGTCTCCCGGTAAAAATGGTGCCCACTTGTGTGGGAGGCCCAAGTACCCGCGACAGGCAAGGGCCCAAAACGTAGTGAGGTGACATCAAGATTGCCTATCTCAAAACCACCTGGTTTTGCAAGGGGGTCACCTGGGTTTTTGGCCCGGTGCTCCGCGGCTATCTAGGGAAACCTTCCAAACCCATACATTTCTGAAAACTAGACACCCGGGGGCTTCCAGGGAGGTATGGCTTGCGTGGATCCCCCAACGTTTCCTTACCCAGAATCCCCTGCAAACCTAAATTTTAGCTGAAAAAATCACTTTTTTCACACATTTTTGTGTGGGAAAGTTGTGGCATCACTGGGCTCACTCAAATTTCCCACCTCCCAGCATTCCCCTGGGTCTCCCGGTAAAAATGGTGCCCACTTGTGTGGGAGGCCCAAGTACCCGCGACAGGCAAGGGCCCAAAACGTAGTGAGGTGACATCAAGATTGCCTATCTCAAAACCACCTGGTTTTGCAAGGGGGTCACCTGGGTTTTTGGCCCGGTGCTCCGCGGCTATCTAGGGAAACCTTCCAAACCCATACATTTCTGAAAACTAGACACCCGGGGGCTTCCAGGGAGGTATGGCTTGCGTGGATCCCCCAACGTTTCCTTACCCAGAATCCCCTGCAAACCTCAATTTTAGCTGAAAAAATAACTTTTTTCACACATTTTTGTGTGGGAAAGTTGTGGCATCACTGGGCTCACTCAAATTTCCCACCTCCCAGTGTTCCCCTGGGTCTCCCGTTAAAAATGCTGCCCACTTGTGTGGGAGGCCCAAGTACCCGCGACAGGCAAGGGCCCAAAACGTAGTGAGGTGACATCAAGATTGCCTATCTCAAAACCACCTGGTTTTGCAAGGGGTCACCTGGGTTTTTGGCCCGGTGCTCCGCGGCTATCTAGGGAAACCTTCCAAACCCATACATTTCTGAAAACTAGACACCCGGGGGCTTCCAGGGAGGTATGGCTTGCGTGGATCCCCCAACGTTTCCTTACCCAGAATCCCCTGCAAACCTCAATCTTAGCTGAAAAAATCACTTTTTTCACACATTTTTGTGTGGGAAAGTTGTGGCATCACCGGGCTCACTCAAATTTCCCACCTCCCAGCGTTCCCCTGGGTCTCCCGGTAAAAACGGTGACTCACTTGTGTGGGAGGCCCAAGTACCCGTGACAAGCAAGGGCACAAAACGCAGTGAGATGACATCAAAATTGCCTATCTCAAAACCACCTGGTTTTGCAAGGGGGGTCACCTGGGTTTTTGGCCCGGTGCTCGGCGGCCATCTAGGGAAACCTACCAAACCCATACATTTCTGAAAACTAGACACCCGGGGGCTTCCAGGGAGGTATGGCTTGCGTGGATCCCCCAACGTTTCCTTACCCAGAATCCCCTGCAAACCTCAATTTTAGCTGAAAAAATCACTTTTTTCACACATTTTTGTGTGGGAAAGTTGTGGCCTCACCGGGCTCACTCAAATTTCCCACCTCCCAACGTTCCCCTGGGTCTCCTGGTAAAAATGGTGCCTCACTTGTGTGGGAGGCCCAAGTACCCGCGACAGGCAAGGGCCCAAAACGTAGTGAGGTGACATCAAAATTGCCTATCTCAAAACCACCTGGTTTTGCAAGGGGGGTCCCCTGGGTTTTTGGCCCGGTGCTCGGCGGCCATCTAGGGAAACCTACCAAACCCATACATTTATGAAAACTAGACACCCAGGGGCTTCCAGGGAGGTATGGCTTGCATGGATCCCCCAACGTTTCCTTACCCAGAATCCCCTGCAAACCTTAATTTTAGCTGAAAAAATCACTTTTTTCACACATTTTTGTGTGGGAAAGTTGTGGCATCACTGGGCTCACTCAAATTTCCCACCTCCCAGCATTCCCCTGGGTCTCCCGGTAAAAATGGTGACTCACTTGTGTGGGAGGCCCAAGTACCCGCGACAGGCAAGGGCCCAAAACGCAGTGAGGTGACATCAAAATTGCCCATCTCAAAACCACCTGGTTTTGCAAGGGGGGTCACCTGGGTTTTTGGCCCAGTGCTCGGCGGCCATCTAGGGAAACCTACCAAACCCATACATTTCTGAAAACTAGACACCCGGGGGCTTCCAGGGAGGTATGGCTTGCGTGGATCCCCCAACGTTTCCTTACCCAGAATCCCCTGCAAACCTTAATTTTAGCTGAAAAAATCACTTTTTTCACACATTTTTGTGTGGGAAAGTTGTGGCATCACTGGGCTCACTCAAATTTCCCACCTCCCAGCATTCCCCTGGGTCTCCCGGTAAAAATGGTGCCCACTTGTGTGGGAGGCCCAAGTACCCGCGACAGGCAAGGGCCCAAAACGTAGTGAGGTGACATCAAGATTGCCTATCTCAAAACCACCTGGTTTTGCAAGGGGGTCACCTGGGTTTTTGGCCCGGTGCTCCGCGGCTATCTAGGGAAACCTTCCAAACCCATACATTTCTGAAAACTAGACACCCGGGGGCTTCCAGGGAGGTATGGCTTGCGTGGATCCCCCAACGTTTCCTTACCCAGAATCCCCTGCAAACCTAAATTTTAGCTGAAAAAATCACTTTTTTCACACATTTTTGTGTGGGAAAGTTGTGGCATCACTGGGCTCACTCAAATTTCCCACCTCCCAGCATTCCCCTGGGTCTCCCGGTAAAAATGGTGCCCACTTGTGTGGGAGGCCCAAGTACCCGCGACAGGCAAGGGCCCAAAACGTAGTGAGGTGACATCAAGATTGCCTATCTCAAAACCACCTGGTTTTGCAAGGGGGTCACCTGGGTTTTTGGCCCGGTGCTCCGCGGCTATCTAGGGAAAGCTTCCAAACCCATACATTTCTGAAAACTAGACACCCGGGGGCTTCCAGGGAGGTATGGCTTGCGTGGATCCCCCAACGTTTCCTTACCCAGAATCCCCTGCAAACCTCAATTTTAGCTGAAAAAATAACTTTTTTCACACATTTTTGTGTGGGAAAGTTGTGGCATCACTGGGCTCACTCAAATTTCCCACCTCCCAGTGTTCCCCTGGGTCTCCCGGTAAAAATGCTGCCCACTTGTGTGGGAGGCCCAAGTACCCGCGACAGGCAAGGGCCCAAAACGTAGTGAGGTGACATCAAGATTGCCTATCTCAAAACCACCTGGTTTTGCAAGGGGGTCACCTGGGTTTTTGGCCCGGTGCTCCGCGGCTATCTAGGGAAACCTTCCAAACCCATACATTTCTGAAAACTAGACACCCGGGGGCTTCCAGGGAGGTATTGCTTGCGTGGATCCCCCAATGTTTCCTTACCCAGAATCCCCTGCAAACCTCAATTTTAGCTGAAAAAATAACTTTTTTCACACATTTTTGTGTGGGAAAGTTGTGGCATCACCGGGCTCACTCAAATTTCCCACCTCCCAGTGTTCCCCTGGGTCTCCCGGTAAAAATGGTGACTCACTTGTGTGGGAGGCCCAAGTACCCGCGACAGGCAAGGGCCCAAAACGCAGTGAGGTGACATCAAAATTTCCTATCTCAAAACCACCTGGTTTTGCAAGGGGGGTCACCTGGGTTTTTGGCCCGGTGCTCGGCGGCCATCTAGGGAAACCTACCAAACCCATACATTTCTGAAAACTAGACATCCGGGGGCTTTCAGGGAGGTATGGCTTGCATGGATCCCCCAACGTTTCCTTACCCAGAATCCCCTGCAAGCCTCAATTTTAGCTGAAAAAATCACTTTTTTCACACATTTTTGTGTGGGAAAGTTATTGCATCACCGGGCTCACTCAAATTTCCCACCTCCCAGCATTCCCCTGGGTCTCCCGGTTAAAATGGTGCCCACTAGTGTGGGAGGCCCAAGTACCCGCGACAGGCAAGGGCCCAAAACGTAGTGAGGTGACATCAAGATTGCCTATCTCAAAACCACCTGGTTTTGCAAGGGGGGTCACCTGGGTTTTTGGCCCGGTGCTCCGCGGCCATCTAGGGAAACCTTCCAAACCCATACATTTCTAAAAACTAGACACCCGGGGGCTTCCAGGGAGTTATGGCTTGCGTGGATCCCCCAATGTTTCCTTACCCAGAATCCCCTGCAAACCTCAATTTTAGCTGAAAAAATCACTTTTTTCACACATTTTTGTGTGGGAAAGTCGTGGCATCACTGGGCTCACTCAAATTTCCCACCTCCCAGTGCTCCCCTGGGTCTCCCGGTAAAAATGGTGACTCACTTGTGTGGGAGGCCCAAGTACCCGCGACAGGCAAGGGCCCAAAACGCAGTGAGGTGACATCAAAATTGCCTATCTCAAAACCACCTGATTTTGCAAGGGGGGTCACCTGGGTTTTTGGCCCGGTGCTCGGCGGCCATCTAGGGAAACATACCAAACCCATACATTTCTGAAAACTAGACACCCGGGGGCTTCCAGGGAGGTATGGCTTGTGTGGATCCCCCAACGTTTCCTTACCCAGAATCCCCTGCAAACCTCAATTTTAGCTGAAAAAATCACTTTTTTCACACATTTTTGTGTGGGAAAGTTGTGGCATCACCGGGCTCACTCAAATTTCCCACCTCCCAGCGTTCCCCTGGGTCTCCTGGTAAAAATGGTGCCTCACTTGTGTGGGAGGCCCAAGTACCCGCGACAGGCAAGGGCCCAAAACGTAGTGAGGTGACATCAAAATTGCCTATCTCAAAACCACCTGGTTTTGCAAGGGGGGTCCCCTGGGTTTTTGGCCCGGTGCTCGGCGGCCATCTAGGGAAACCTACCAAACCCATAAATTTCTGAAAACTAGACATCCGGGGGCTTTCAGGGAGGTATGGCTTGCGTGGATCCCCCAACGTTTCCTTACCCAGAATCCCCTGCAAACCTCAATTTTAGCAGAAAAAATCACTTTTTTCACACATTTTTGTGTGGGAAAGTTATGGCATCACCGGGCTCACTCAAATTTCCCACCTCCCAGCATTCCCCTGGGTCTCCTGGTAAAAATGGTGCCCACTTGTGTGGGAGGCCCAAGTACCCGCGACAGGCAAGGGCCCAAAACGTAGTGAGGTGACAACAAAATTGCCTATCTCAAAACCACCTGGTTTTGCAAGGGGGGTCCCCTGGGTTTTTGGCCCGGTGCTCCACGGCCATCTAGGGAAACCTTCCAAACCCATACATTTCTGAAAACTAGACACCCGGGGGCTTCCAGGGAGGTTTGGCTTGCGTGGATCCCCCAACGTTTCCTTACCCAGAACCCTGCAAACCTCAATCTTTGCTGAAAAAATCACTTTTTTCACACATTTTTGTGTGGGAAAGTTGTGGCATCACCGGGCTCACTCAAATTTCCCACCTCCCAGTGTTCCCCTGGGTCTCCCGGTAAAAATGGTGACTCACTTGTGTGGGAGGCCCAAGTACCCGCGACAGGCAAGGGCCCAAAACGCAGTGAGGTGACATCAAAATTTCCTATCTCAAAACCACCTGGTTTTGCAAGGGGGGTCACCTGGGTTTTTGGCCCGGTGCTCGGTGGCCATCTAGGGAAACCTACCAAACCCATACATTTCTGAAAACTAGACACCCGGGGGCTTCCAGGGAGGTATGGCTTGTGTGGATCCCCCAACGTTTCCTTACCCAGAATCCCCTGCAAACCTCAATTTTAGCTGAAAAAATCACTCTTTTCACACATTTTTGTGTGGGAAAGTTGTGGCATCACTGGGCTCACTCAAATTTCCCACCTCCCAGCATTCCCCTGGGTCTCCCGGTAAAAATTGTGCCCACTTGTGTGGGAGGCCCAAGTACCCGCGACAGGCAAGGGCCCAAAACGTAGTGAGGTGACATCAAGATTGCCTATCTCAAAACCACCTGGTTTTGCAAGGGGGTCACCTGGGTTTTTGGCCCGGTGCTCCGCGGCCATCTAGGGAAACCTTCCAAACCCATACATTTCTGAAAACTAGACACCCGGGGGCTTCCAGGGAGGTATGGCTTGTGTGGATCCCCCAATGTTTCCTTACCCAGAATCCCCTGCAAACCTCAATTTTAGCTGAAAAAATAACTTTTTTCACACATTTTTGTGTGGGAAAGTTGTGGCATCACTGGGCTCACTCAAATTTCCCACCTCCCAGTGTTCCCCTGTGTCTCCCGGTAAAAATGGTGACTCACTTGTGTGGGAGGCCCAAGTACCCTCGACAGGCAAGGGCCCAAAACGCAGTGAGGTGACATCAAAATTTCCTTTCTCAAAACCACCTGGTTTTGCAAGGGGGGTCACCTGGGTTTTTGGCCCGGTGCTCGGCGGCCATCTAGGGAAACCTACCAAACCCATACATTTCTGAAAACTAGACACCCGGGGGCTTCCAGGGAGGTATGGCTTGCGTGGATCCCCCAACGTTTCCTTACCCAGAATCCCCTGCAAACCTCAATTTTAGCTGAAAAAATCACTTTTTTCACACATTTTTGGGTGGGAAAGTTGTGGCATCACTGGGCTCACTCAAATTTCCCACCTCCCAGCATTCCCCTGGGTCTCCCGGTAAAAATGGTGCCCACTTGTGTGGGAGGCCCAAGTACCCGCGACAGGCAAGGGCCCAAAACGTAGTGAGGTGACATCAAGATTGCCTATCTCAAAACCACCTGGTTTTGCAAGGGGGTCACCTGGGTTTTTGGCCCGGTGCTCCGCGGCTATCTAGGGAAACCTTCCAAACCCATACATTTCTGAAAACTAGACACCCGGGGGCTTCCAGGGAGGTATGGCTTGCGTGGATCCCCCAATGTTTCCTTACCCAGAATCCCCTGCAAACCTCAATTTTAGCTGAAAAAATAACTTTTTTCACACATTTTTGTGTGGGAAAGTTGTGGCATCACCGGGCTCACTCAAATTTCCCACCTCCCAGTGTTCCCCTGGGTCTCCCGGTAAAAATGGTGACTCACTTGTGTGGGAGGCCCAAGTACCCGCGACAGGCAAGGGCCCAAAACGCAGTGAGGTGACATCAAAATTTCCTATCTCAAAACCACCTGGTTTTGCAAGGGGGGTCACCTGGGTTTTTGGCCCGGTGCTCGGTGGCCATCTAGGGAAACCTACCAAACCCATACATTTCTGAAAACTAAACACCCGGGGGCTTTCAGGGAGGTATGGCTTGCGTGGATCCCCCAACGTTTCCTTACCCAGAACCCCTGCAAACCTCAATCTTTGCTGAAAAAATCACTTTTTTCACACATTTTTGTGTGGGAAAGTTGTGGCATCACCGGGCTCACTCAAATTTCCCACCTCCCAGTGTTCCCCTGGGTCTCCCGGTAAAAATGGTGACTCACTTGTGTGGGAGGCCCAAGTACCCGCGACAGGCAAGGGCCCAAAACGCAGTGAGGTGACATCAAAATTTCCTATCTCAAAACCACCTGGTTTTGCAAGGGGGGTCACCTGGGTTTTTGGCCCGGTGCTCGGTGGCCATCTAGGGAAACCTACCAAACCCATACATTTCTGAAAACTAGACACCCGGGGGCTTCCAGGGAGGTATGGCTTGTGTGGATCCCCCAACGTTTCCTTACCCAGAATCCCCTGCAAACCTCAATTTTAGCTGAAAAAATCACTTTTTTCACACATTTTTGTGTGGGAAAGTTGTGGCATCACTGGGCTCACTCAAATTTCCCACCTCCCAGCATTCCCCTGGGTCTCCCGGTAAAAATTGTGCCCACTTGTGTGGGAGGCCCAAGTACCCGCGACAGGCAAGGGCCCAAAACGTAGTGAGGTGACATCAAGATTGCCTATCTCAAAACCACCTGGTTTTGCAAGGGGGTCACCTGGGTTTTTGGCCCGGTGCTCCGCGGCCATCTAGGGAAACCTTCCAAACCCATACATTTCTGAAAACTAGACACCCGGGGGCTTCCAGGGAGGTATGGCTTGTGTGGATCCCCCAATGTTTCCTTACCCAGAATCCCCTGCAAACCTCAATTTTAGCTGAAAAAATAACTTTTTTCACACATTTTTGTGTGGGAAAGTTGTGGCATCACTGGGCTCACTCAAATTTCCCACCTCCCAGTGTTCCCCTGGGTCTCCCGGTAAAAATGGTGACTCACTTGTGTGGGAGGCCCAAGTACCCTCGACAGGCAAGGGCCCAAAACGCAGTGAGGTGACATCAAAATTTCCTTTCTCAAAACCACCTGGTTTTGCAAGGGGGGTCACCTGGGTTTTTGGCCCGGTGCTCGGCGGCCATCTAGGGAAACCTACCAAACCCATACATTTCTGAAAACTAGACACCCGGGGGCTTCCAGGGAGGTATGGCTTGCATGGATCCCCCAACGTTTCCTTACCCAGAATCCCCTGCAAACCTCAATTTTAGCTGAAAAAATCACTTTTTTCACACATTTTTGGGTGGGAAAGTTGTGGCATCACTGGGCTCACTCAAATTTCCCACCTCCCAGCATTCCCCTGGGTCTCCCGGTAAAAATGGTGCCCACTTGTGTGGGAGGCCCAAGTACCCGCGACAGGCAAGGGCCCAAAACGTAGTGAGGTGACATCAAGATTGCCTATCTCAAAACCACCTGGTTTTGCAAGGGGGTCACCTGGGTTTTTGGCCCGGTGCTCCGCGGCTATCTAGGGAAACCTTCCAAACCCATACATTTCTGAAAACTAGACACCCGGGGGCTTCCAGGGAGGTATGGCTTGCGTGGATCCCCCAATGTTTCCTTACCCAGAATCCCCTGCAAACCTCAATTTTAGCTGAAAAAATAACTTTTTTCACACATTTTTGTGTGGGAAAGTTGTGGCATCACCGGGCTCACTCAAATTTCCCACCTCCCAGTGTTCCCCTGGGTCTCCCGGTAAAAATGGTGACTCACTTGTGTGGGAGGCCCAAGTACCCGCGACAGGCAAGGGCCCAAAACGCAGTGAGGTGACATCAAAATTTCCTATCTCAAAACCACCTGGTTTTGCAAGGGGGGTCACCTGGGTTTTTGGCCCGGTGCTCGGTGGCCATCTAGGGAAACCTACCAAACCCATACATTTCTGAAAACTAAACACCCGGGGGCTTTCAGGGAGGTATGGCTTGCGTGGATCCCCCAATGTTTCCTTACCCAGAATCCCCTGCAAACCTCAATTTTAGCTGAAAAAAACACTTTTTTCACACATTTTTGTGTGGGAAAGTTATGGCATCACCAGGCTCACTCAAATTTCCCACCTCCCAGCATTCCCCTGGGTCTCCTGGTAAAAATGGTGCCCACTTGTGTGGGAGGCCCAAGTACCCGCGACAGGCAAGGGCCCAAAACGTAGTGAGGTGACATCAAAATTGCCTATCTCAAAACCACCTGGTTTTGCAAGGGGGGTCCCCTGGGTTTTTGGCCCGGTGCTCCGCGGACATCTAGGGAAACCTTCCAAACCCATACATTTCCAAAAACTAGACACCCGGGGGCTTCCAGGGAGGTATGGCTTGTGTGGATCCCCCAATGTTTCCTTACCCAGAATCCCCTGCAAACCTCAATTTTAGCTGAAAAATTAACTTTTTCACACATTTTTGTGTGGGAAAGTTGTGGCATCACCGGGCTCACTCAAATTTCCCACCTCCCAGCGTTCCCCTGGGTCTCCCGGTAAAAACGGTGACTCACTTGTGTGGGAGGCCCAAGTACCCGTGACAAGCAAGGGCACAAAGCGCAGTGAGGTGACATCAAAATTGCCTATCTCAAAACCACCTGGTTTTGCAAGGGGGGTCACCTGGGTTTATGGCCCGGTGCTCGGCGGCCATCTAGGGAAACCTACCAAACCCATACATTTCTGAAAACTAGACACCCAGGGGCTTCCAGGGAGGTATGGCTTGCGTGGATCCCCCAACGTTTCCTTACCCAGAATCCCCTGCAAACCTCAATCTTAGCTGAAAAAATCACTTTTTTCACACATTTTTGTGTGGGAAAGTTGTGGCATCACCGGGCTCACTCAAATTTCCCACCTCCCAGCGTTCCCCTGGGTCTCCCGGTAAAAACGGTGACTCACTTGTGTGGGAGGCCCAAGTACCCGTGACAAGCAAGGGCACAAAACGCAGTGAGATGACATCAAAATTGCCTATCTCAAAACCACCTGGTTTTGCAAGGGGGGTCACCTGGGTTTTTGGCCCGGTGCTCGGCGGCCATCTAGGGAAACCTACCAAACCCATACATTTCTGAAAACTAGACATCCAGGGGCTTCCAGGGAGGTATGGCTTGCGTGGATCCCCCAACGTTTCCTTACCCAGAATCCCCTGCAAACCTCAATTTTAGCTGAAAAAATCACTTTTTTCACACATTTTTGTGTGGGAAAGTTGGGGCCTCACCGGGCTCACTTAAATTTCCCACCTCCCAGCGTTCCCCTGGGTCTCCTGGTAAAAATGGTGCCTCACTTGTGTGGGAGGCCCAAGTACCCGCGACAGGCAAGGGCCCAAAACGTAGTGAGGTGACATCAAAATTGCCTATCTCAAAACCACCTGGTTTTGCAAGGGGGGTCCCCTGGGTTTTTGGCCCGGTGCTCGGCGGCCATCTAGGGAAACCTACCAAACCCATACATTTCTGAAAACTAGACACCCAGGGGCTTCCAGGGAGGTATGGCTTGCATGGATCCCCCAACGTTTCCTTACCCAGAATCCCCTGCAAACCTTAATTTTAGCTGAAAAAATCACTTTTTTCACACATTTTTGTGTGGGAAAGTTGTGGCATCACTGGGCTCAC
This sequence comes from Triturus cristatus, assembly GCF_964204655.1. Classification (NCBI taxonomy): domain Eukaryota; kingdom Metazoa; phylum Chordata; class Amphibia; order Caudata; family Salamandridae; genus Triturus; species Triturus cristatus. The sequence continues at coordinate 7,507 of NW_028187261.1, read as the reverse complement.
TCAAATTTCCCACCTCCCAGCATTCCCCTGGGTCTCCCGGTAAAAATGGTGACTCACTTGTGTGGGAGGCCCAAGTACCCGCGACAGGCAAGGGCCCAAAACGCAGTGAGGTGACATCAAAATTGCCCATCTCAAAACCACCTGGTTTTGCAAGTGGGGTCACCTGGGTTTTTGGCCCAGTGCTCGGCGGCCATCTAGGGAAACCTACCAAACCCATACATTTCTGAAAACTAGACACCCGGGGGCTTCCAGGGAGGTATGGCTTGCGTGGATCCCCCAACGTTTCCTTACCCAGAATCCCCTGCAAAACTTAATTTTAGCTGAAAAAATCACTTTTTTTCACACATTTTTGTGTGGGAAAGTTGTGGCATCACTGGGCTCACTCAAATTTCCCACCTCCCAGCATTCCCCTGGGTCTCCCGGTAAAAATGGTGCCCACTTGTGTGGGAGGCCCAAGTACCCGCGACAGGCAAGGGCCCAAAACGTAGTGAGGTGACATCAAGATTGCCTATCTCAAAACCACCTGGTTTTGCAAGGGGGTCACCTGGGTTTTTGGCCCGGTGCTCCGCGGCTATCTAGGGAAACCTTCCAAACCCATACATTTCTGAAAACTAGACACCCGGGGGCTTCCAGGGAGGTATGGCTTGCGTGGATCCCCCAATGTTTCCTTACCCAGAATCCCCTGCAAACCTCAATTTTAGCTGAAAAAATAACTTTTTTCACACATTTTTGTGTGGGAAAGTTGTGGCATCACTGGGCTCACTCAAATTTCCCACCTCCCAGTGTTCCCCTGGGTCTCCCGGTAAAAATGGTGACTCACTTGTGTGGGAGGCTGTTAGATCTGGGGGTCTCTAGTTGGCAGGGTAGGTACCACTGTCCAAGTAGGGACCCTTGCTTCTAGTCAGGGAAAGGGGGATACACTGTTAAGATAACCCCTGCTCACCCTCTAGGTAGCTTGGCCTGAGCAGTCTAGGCTATCAAAGGCAATGTGTAAAGTATTTGTACCAACACTCACAGTAACACAGTGAAAACACCACAGATTTACTCCACACCAGTTTTAGAAAAATAATGTATCTTTACTAAAAACTTCACAAGACCAAATATTACAGACAAACCAACATATAATTCAAAAAGGTTACTTTAAGGATAGTTCAAAAGTTTGCAGAAAGTACTCCAGGATGTCAAAGTCAGTGTCCTGCACAATGCGGCTCTCAATGCACAAAATGCGACACTTTCGTGCCCAACAGTACCTGTAGTTGCGATAAGGTTCCCAAAAGCTATAACAAGGAAGATGGCAAAGGCGATGCGATGCTCCTGAGATCCTGGGGAGGCTTTGCAGCAGCCCTGCTTCACGCAGCAGAGGTGGATGCGCCGGCTCCGATCTGTAGGGGGAGGATGCGATACCTTTGGCTTTCGTTGCGTAGGTTTCTTAGGGGGAAGCTTCACGCACAGGTTCGATGCGACACTCTTCGATGTGGTGCGATGCGTGGCGCAGCGTTGCCTTCCGGCGCCGCAACTCTCGATGCGCCACGGAACGGGACTCTGCGTCGACGCACGCAGCGATTGGAGACTTTTCACGCACCGGCAGTGGTGCGGCCCGCAAACTGGTTCTGCGACAACCCTCGCAATGGCAGGAAGCTTCACGCTTCGGGACGATGCTCGACGCACTCGGCGATGCGGAGACCCTGCGTGTTGCGATGGTGCCGCGATGAAATTTTCCACGCACTCTCGTCTTGCGACACGCAATCGGATGATGCGTTGGGTACCAGTCACTCTTGTTCACGCTTCTGCTTCCCAGCTCCCTCAACACAGCAAAAACGACCTCCTGAAGCCCCAAGACTGGGCAAGCACTCCAAGGCAGGTCAGAACTCTCTCAGCAGAGTTCCAGGGGAGCTGGTGGTGAAGTCCTTTTGTTCCTGGGACTTCTTAACAGGGAGCCAGCTCTTCTCAGGCCCTTGGAGATCAGAATCAAAAGAAGGGGACACAGCAAAGTCCTTCCCCTCTCCTTGGCAGCAAAGCAAAACAGCAAGCAGGCAGTCTTCTCCTCTTCAGTTTCTTCCAGCTTTCTCCTTGGCAGAGGTTTCTTCTTAGTTCCAAAGTGATCTAAAGTTTTAGGTGTCTGGGGTCCTCTTCTTATACCCCTCCAAGTCTTTGTCTCTTGTGTTTCAGTGGGGGGATTCCCCTGCTCAAACCGGTTCCTGGGTGTGCTCTGCTCTGGAGCACCTGGTTCCTTTCAGAGTGAGGGGCAGGGTCGTTAGACGCTCAGCAGGAGGTGGAGCCTTCTTTGTGCCAGCAGAGGCAGAGTCCTCAGCCTGGCCAGCAGGGGGTGGAGCCAGCTTTGTGTTTGTCAGGGGCAGCCCTATTCAGACCCAGGGACTACTCCTCCCACCCATCTAAAGCAGATCTCCCTATTCACCCTGCTGCTGACTCATCCAGGCTCCTGGAGCCACCTAGCACATCACCTGACACCAGTCAGCCAACCAGCACACAGGCACACAGGAAGGTTAAACAGGAGAATAGCTACTTTCTAAAAAGTGCTATTCTCACACAGTAAATTTAAAAACCATCTTGCTAAAAAGATGTATGATTAAATTCTGAACACAGAGATACCAAACTTGGATTTTCTATCTTGCCCTTATGGGAAGATAGGCATGTAAACAGCCTTCCCCATTCTATCCTATGGGCAAGATAGCCTCTCAGCAGTGAAAAACGAAAATGGCTGTAATTCACTACCAGGGCATGTTACACACCTCAGTACATGCCCTACCTTTCAGATACACTGCACCCAGCCCAGGGGGGTACCTAGGGCCACCATAGGGATGCCTGACATGTACAGAAAGGGAAGGATAAGGCCTGGTCAGTGGGTGCACTGGCCATGTCGACATGGCAGTCCTGGACTGCACATAGGCACTGCAAGCAGGCCTAAGACATCATTTTAGCGCTACTCCTGTGGGTGGCACAATCAGTGCTGCAGCCCACTAGTAGCATTTGAATCACCAGCCCTGGCACACTCAGTGCACTTTACTAGGGGCTAACAGGTGAAACAAATATACCAATCATGGATAACCAATCAATATAACAATTTATACAGAGAGCATATGCACTTTAGCACTGATCAGCAGTGGTAAAGTGCTCAGAGTCCTATTGCCAACAACCACGGGTCAGAAAAAAATAAAGGAGGAAGAAGCAAAAAAGTTTGGGGATAACCCTGCAAAAAGGGCCGTTTCCAACAGAGGCCCAAGTACCCGCGACAGGCAAGGGCCCAAAACGCAGTGAGGTGACATCAAAATTTCCTATCTCAAAACCACCTGGTTTTGCAAGGGGGGTCACCTGGGTTTTTGGCCCGATGCTCGGTGGCCATCTAGGGAAACCTACCAAACCCATACATTTCTGAAAACTAGACACCCGGGGGCTTCCAGGGAGGTATGGCTTGCGTGGATCCCCCAACGTTTCCTTACCCAGAATCCCCTGCAAACCTAAATTTTAGCTGAAAAAATCACTTTTTTCACACATTTTTGTGTGGGAAAGTTGTGGCATCACTGGGCTCACTCAAATTTCCCACCTCCCAGCATTCCCCTGGGTCTCCCGGTAAAAATGGTGCCCACTTGTGTGGGAGGCCCAAGTACCCGCGACAGGCAAGGGCCCAAAACGTAGTGAGGTGACATCAAGATTGCCTATCTCAAAACCACCTGGTTTTGCAAGGGGGTCACCTGGGTTTTTGGCCCGGTGCTCCGCGGCTATCTAGGGAAACCTTCCAAACCCATACATTTCTGAAAACTAGACACCCGGGGGCTTCCAGGGAGGTATGGCTTGCGTGGATCCCCCAACGTTTCCTTACCCAGAATCCCCTGCAAACCTCAATTTTAGCTGAAAAAATAACTTTTTTCACACATTTTTGTGTGGGAAAGTTGTGGCATCACTGGGCTCACTCAAATTTCCCACCTCCCAGTGTTCCCCTGGGTCTCCCGGTAAAAATGCTGCCCACTTGTGTGGGAGGCCCAAGTACCCGCGACAGGCAAGGGCCCAAAACGTAGTGAGGTGACATCAAGATTGCCTATCTCAAAACCACCTGGTTTTGCAAGGGGGTCACCTGGGTTTTTGGCCCGGTGCTCCGCGGCTATCTAGGGAAACCTTCCAAACCCATACATTTCTGAAAACTAGACACCCGGGGGCTTCCAGGGAGGTATGGCTTGTGTGGATCCCCCAACGTTTCCTTACCCAGAATCCCCTGCAAACCTCAATTTTAGCTGAAAAAATCACTTTTTTCACACATTTTTGTGTGGGAAAGTTGTGGCATCACCGGGCTCACTCAAATTTCCCACCTTCCAGCGTTCCCCTGGGTCTCCCGGTAAAAATGGCGCCTCACTTGTGTGGGAGGCCCAAGTACCCGCGACAGGCAAGGGCCCAAAACGTAGTGAGGTGACATCAAAATTGCCTATCTCAAAACCACCTGGTTTTGCAAGGGGGGTCCCCTGGGTTTTTGGCCCGGTCCCCGGCGGCCATCTAGGGAAACCTACCAAACCCATACATTTCTGAAAACTAGACACCGGGGGGCTTCCAGGGAGGTATGGCTTGCTTGGATCCCCCAATGTTTCCTTACCCAGAATCCCCTGCAAACCTCAATTTTAGCTGAAAAAAAACCTTTTTTCACACATTTTTGTGTGGGAAAGTTGTGGCATCACTGGACTCACTCAAATTTCCCACCTCCCAGTGTTCCCCTGGGTCTCCCGGTAAAAATGCTGCCCACTTGTGTGGGAGGCCCAAGTACCCGCGACAGGCAAGGGCCCAAAACGTAGTGAGGTGACATCAAGATTGCCTATCTCAAAACCACCTGGTTTTGCAAGGGGGTCACCTGGGTTTTTGGCCCGGTGCTCCGCGGCTATCTAGGGAAACCTTCCAAACCCATACATTTCTGAAAACTAGACACCCGGGGGCTTCCAGGGAGGTATGGCTTGTGTGGATCCCCCAACGTTTCCTTACCCAGAATCCCCTGCAAACCTCAATTTTAGCTGAAAAAATCACTTTTTTCACACATTTTTGTGTGGGAAAGTTGTGGCATCACCGGGCTCACTCAAATTTCCCACCTTCCAGCGTTCCCCTGGGTCTCCCGGTAAAAATGGCGCCTCACTTGTGTGGGAGGCCCAAGTACCCGCGACAGGCAAGGGCCCAAAACGTAGTGAGGTGACATCAAAATTGCCTATCTCAAAACCACCTGGTTTTGCAAGGGGGGTCCCCTGGGTTTTTGGCCCGGTCCCCGGCGGCCATCTAGGGAAACCTACCAAACCCATACATTTCTGAAAACTAGACACCGGGGGGCTTCCAGGGAGGTATGGCTTGCTTGGATCCCCCAATGTTTCCTTACCCAGAATCCCCTGCAAACCTCAATTTTAGCTGAAAAAAAACCTTTTTTCACACATTTTTGTGTGGGAAAGTTGTGGCATCACTGGACTCACTCAAATTTCCCACCTCCCAGTGTTCCCCTGGGTCTCCCGGTAAAAATGGTGACTCATTTGTGTGGGAGGCCCAAGTACCCGCGACAGGCAAGGGCCCAAAACGTAGTGAGGTGACATCAAAATTGCATATCTCAAAACCACCTGGTTTTGCAAGGGGGGTCCCCTTGGTTTTTGGCCCGGTGCTCGGCGGCCATCTAGGGAAACCTACCAAACCCATACATTTCTGAAAACTAGACATCCGGGGGCTTTCAGGGAGGTATGGCTTGCATGGATCCCCCAACGTTTCCTTACCCAGAATCCCCTGCAAGCCTCAATTTTAGCTGAAAAAATCACTTTTTTCACACATTTTTGTGTGGGAAAGTTATTGCATCACCGGGCTCACTCAAATTTCCCACCTCCCAGCATTCCCCTGGGTCTCCCGGTTAAAATGGTGCCCACTTGTGTGGGAGGCCCAAGTACCCGCGACAGGCAAGGGCCCAAAACGTAGTGAGGTGACATCAAGATTGCCTATCTCAAAACCACCTGGTTTTGCAAGGGGGGTCACCTGGGTTTTTGGCCCGGTGCTCCGCGGCCATCTAGGGAAACCTTCCAAACCCATACATTTCTAAAAACTAGACACCCGGGGGCTTCCAGGGAGTTATGGCTTGCGTGGATCCCCCAATGTTTCCTTACCCAGAATCCCCTGCAAACCTCAATTTTAGCTGAAAAAATCACTTTTTTCACACATTTTTGTGTGGGAAAGTCGTGGCATCACTGGGCTCACTCAAATTTCCCACCTCCCAGTGCTCCCCTGGGTCTCCCGGTAAAAATGGTGACTCACTTGTGTGGGAGGCCCAAGTACCCGCGACAGGCAAGGGCCCAAAACGCAGTGAGGTGACATCAAAATTGCCTATCTCAAAACCACCTGATTTTGCAAGGGGGGTCACCTGGGTTTTTGGCCCGGTGCTCGGCGGCCATCTAGGGAACCATACCAAACCCATACATTTCTGAAAACTAGACACCCGGGGGCTTCCAGGGAGGTATGGCTTGTGTGGATCCCCCAACGTTTCCTTACCCAGAATCCCCTGCAAACCTCAATTTTAGCTGAAAAAATCACTTTTTTCACACATTTTTGTGTGGGAAAGTTGTGGCATCACCGGGCTCACTCAAATTTCCCACCTCCCAGCGTTCCCCTGGGTCTCCTGGTAAAAATGGTGCCTCACTTGTGTGGGAGGCCCAAGTACCCGCGACAGGCAAGGGCCCAAAACGTAGTGAGGTGACATCAAAATTGCCTATCTCAAAACCACCTGGTTTTGCAAGGGGGGTCCCCTGGGTTTTTGGCCCGGTGCTCGGCGGCCATCTAGGGAAACCTACCAAACCCATAAATTTCTGAAAACTAGACATCCGGGGGCTTTCAGGGAGGTATGGCTTGCGTGGATCCCCCAACGTTTCCTTACCCAGAATCCCCTGCAAACCTCAATTTTAGCAGAAAAAATCACTTTTTTCACACATTTTTGTGTGGGAAAGTTATGGCATCACCGGGCTCACTCAAATTTCCCACCTCCCAGCATTCCCCTGGGTCTCCTGGTAAAAATGGTGCCCACTTGTGTGGGAGGCCCAAGTACCCGCGACAGGCAAGGGCCCAAAACGTAGTGAGGTGACAACAAAATTGCCTATCTCAAAACCACCTGGTTTTGCAAGGGGGGTCCCCTGGGTTTTTGGCCCGGTGCTCCACGGCCATCTAGGGAAACCTTCCAAACCCATACATTTCTGAAAACTAGACACCCGGGGGCTTCCAGGGAGGTTTGGCTTGCGTGGATCCCCCAACGTTTCCTTACCCAGAACCCCTGCAAACCTCAATCTTTGCTGAAAAAATCACTTTTTTCACACATTTTTGTGTGGGAAAGTTGTGGCATCACCGGGCTCACTCAAATTTCCCACCTCCCTGCGTTCCCCTGGGTCTCCCGGTAAAAATGGTGCCTCACTTGTGTGGGAGGCCCAAGAACCCGCAACAGGCACGGGACCAAAACGTAGTGAGGTGACATCAAAATTGCCTATCTCAAAACCACCTGGTT